>NC_135863.1:26394328-26469328 GCF_031162955.1 Sander vitreus
TGTGCGTTATTTTAGGAAAATGTGTTATTGAAACCATGGCTTTATGGTGGTTATTGGTCTTACCAATGACCACAGACACACACACACACACACACACACACACACACACACACACACACACACACACACACACACAGAGTGGTAGATGTCATTCACGGCCCATGAAAGACATGGTGTGTGTCTAAGTGTCAGGCTAATGGCCCTGCACTGCCCTCCCTGCTAGCAGCTGGCACATTAGTCTGTGTATGTAGTTTTGTGTGTGTGTATATCTTACTATGATCTATGTGTGTGTTATTATGCTTCTGAAAATGTTAAAGGTGGCCATGAGAGCACTTTGAGTGATTTTCTGCATATTAGCTTTTATTTTCTGCCTCAGTACTGTTAGCAGTAAACACATTCTACACAATCAAATTCATTTGAGGAAAACAAAAGACACCCCTCCCTAAAACAAGTCTTTGAAGAGGGTCAAAATGTATACATGGAACAAAGTAGCTGTGTTGCACTGCACCTAGCGATGCAAAATGATTTTAATGAATGTTAAATGATTTATAGGTGTCTGAAAAATCAATTTACTGCTCAGAGAAAACCACAGATGGACCGATATCAGACAAAGCGTCAGTCTCTTGTCTGCTAATGTGGGTTGCTGATTGTTGGTTCAACCTGAGCATGTGTTGTGCTCACTATCATTACCTGAAGATGTCTATCCATCCATTTTCATCCACTTATCTGAGGTGGGTCGCGGGGGCAGCAGAAGATGTGATCATATGAAATAAGTTTTAGGGGGTTTAGAGGGTTAGACCTGGTGCATGGATGGATAGCCCAGCAGGTCTACCAGACACAGGCCTAGTGGTCTACGCTGTCAGGAGACCCCTAAGTCAGTTCATCTGTGGCTGTTATTAAGACTTAACCCAGCAAAGTATTCAGTTTTCTGTTGTCACAAGAAAGAATCCATCTTGATGCCTCCAAGTGGGGTATTTATCCCTGCAGTATTTTATATGTAGGTCTAGTTCAGTGAGGTTAGTATAGAAACCAATAAACAACCCTTTTTTCCAGAGCAGACATATTACTGTAACTTGTCAGTAGTTGAAAAGCATAGGTGTAACTAAAAGTTAAGGATATTTAGGGGTTCTACTATCAGGGCATTGTGTTGCGCATGCTGTATCATAAAGGCATTACTAATGTTATTACTTACATCTGTGCTTATGGGCCCTCTGAAGTTACTGAAAGATATTACTAGACAATACACTGTCTGGACACTGTGTGGGCAGCACAGTGACTCAGTGGTTAGCACTTCTGCCATTACAGCAAGCTAGCACTGCAGAGTTCGATCCCCGGGCCGGGCAGGGCCTTTCTGTGGAGCATGTTCTCCCCGTGTTTGCGTGGGTTTCCTCTGGGTGCTCCGGTTTCCTCCCACCATAAAGACATGCATTCTAGGTAACTAGGGTCCTGTTTACATGATAACGCTCGCGGGTGAAAACGACAACATATTTTATCAGTAGGTACAGAAATTATAGGCTCCTGTTATCTAAAAGATTTTCAATGTAATGGCTCAATATTTAAATGATTTCGACAATGTGGATAAGGTTGTGAGAGAGAGAGCGAGAGGCAGCGGGTAGAGGAGGGTGAAGCAGCGACTATAGGGCTACGAGTCTCAGGATATTGGTAGTGCTCCCGTGGGTGCTGTGCTGTGGCTTATCACGGTCGACTGTGTCGGTCATCATCAGACAAACATGCAACTCCACCTCCTCGTCTATCCAGACAACATTGTCAGCTTTTATTGTTCGCTTCGCCATGTTTTGGTTTCACGCTACTAGGGAGAGTAGAAAGTAGGAAGGAAGGTTCTACGCAGGAGCGCGGACTAGCTGGTGTTGTGTGGCAGTGCTTCACACTACCACCTAGCCGCCTGGTGTGCATACTACATCGAATTTCACACACTTTTGCGTCACCATATGGACGCATATTCCGCCCCCCCAAAACGCTCGTCTAAATGCGGAATGAAAAAAGTGAGAACGCAACGCCACTTTTGTGTTTTCTCTTCAGATCGTTTCCGTCTAAACATAGCTTAGGACTACAGTTGAAAGGCTGATATGTCTGAAAATCCTTATCCAAGACGACTGCAGTGATGCTTGTTAGGAGTGAGAACTCAATGCAACTACAGTTCTAAAACACAAGGGTTTATTTGTTAAGTGAGATGGGAAGTTGACCTCAACTCATCTATTCCAGAAAGCCTATAACAAAATCAAACGTTATGATACGAATAATAATATTATTGAACCTTTCTAAACTTGGCAGGTTCATAAACTCTGTCCCTAACCAGCTGGTATAAATGATTACCTAAAGTAACAGATTAACAAGCTTCTTGTAAGTCATGTGACTTATTTCACGTCTTGGCTCACTTGCAGTTGGGTTGCAGTTAACGTTAACCTAAATGAAGCAAGCCCAAAACAGAAAAAAAGCAGAAAGTGTAATTTTCACTATAAATATAAAACAATGTGTGGTTGTGACCAAAATGAGACCTGTGTATCTTCACATATACGTATACTTTAGTGCAAATTATTACAGTATTCCAACACTTCATTAAAAACCAACCAATAAATATAATGTCAGAAGTGCAACGATTCTTCATATTAAAGAAGTTGCTAGGCAATGGGCAACACTTCACAAAGCGCCTACATCTATATCTACTGTGTGTGTGTGTGTGTGTGTGTGTGTGTGTGTGTGTGTGTGTGTGTGTGTGTGTGTGTGTGTGTGTGTGTTTGCCCTTATGGCAGTTTTTAGCTCCTCTGGACATCTTGCTGTTTTGCTATTGAATGCTGTTTGCCCATCAATTCTGTGGATTTTCAGCATTTCACTCTTGATAAGGTGATGTCTGGGCTGAAGCAAAGTCTTGTGGGAGGACTGCTTAGTGATGTTTGTGCAGAGACTTCAATTTGCAAGGACCTGCCATTGGGACAGGTGTGAGTGTGTGTGTGTTTGTGTGTGTGTGAGAAGATGTTTCTGCTTACATTCCTAGAGAGGTTTGACAGCCCAAGTCCCAAAAGACGCCATGCTGCCTCTTCTTCTTCCGCCTCCTCCTCTCCATACCTCTCCTTCCATTTTTCCCTTTTTCTCTTTTCATCCTTTCACTGTCTCTCTCTTTCTGTGTTCCCCCTCTCTCTCTTTCTCTCTGTGCTTTAATCTTTCTTTCCCTGCATGCATAGGGAATCCGACAGCGAGTTCTCATCTTTGAGTTGGTATTCATTGACAGTTCCATGTGGAGCCTCACAGTTCCTTCTTTCTCAGACATAACAACAAAATATGCTCCCCATCTGTGTGTGTGTGTGTGTGTGTGTGTGTGTGTGTGTGTGTGTACATGTGGCTGTTTTGATTTGCCAATATTGGTGTTGAATTAAAAATCAAATATCAGCTAGTGAGAGTGAGCTACCTCTGATATGAAGCAGGATCTTTGCAGACTGCAGACCGTCAGTACGTTTTTTATTATTTCATACCAGATGTCTGAGCTGAAAAATCACTCCTGTGTGCTGAGGGGATTTTCCTCTTCACTTCTGAGACTGGCTCACCAAGCAGCTGCTTGCCTACCTGAAGAGGCTAGAAATATGCAGTTTTAATGCCCTATGATTATTTTTAATGTTGTAATGAATACTCGTTTTTGTGTGAAATTGGAGCACAAAAGTGTTCAACAGCAAATATTGAGGTTAAACCCGACAATCAACGTGAAAAGCCAAACTTGCATAATGTATTCTGTGGAAAAGGCAGAAAAACATTTGGAAAAAACACAGTAACCACAGCAACCACTTGGCACCAGGCGCTCCGACACCTGTGTATAAGGTGTACATGGAGGCTGGGCTATCAGCGGGAATCTGTGATTGTCAATTGTCACCATTTGAGGTGAGGGACAAAAAATTCAAAGACAGCTTAACAGGAAGTAGCATGGCAGGTGGCTTTATAAAACAAGATCCTATCAGCTACAAGGTGGATCAAGAACACTTGAAAAAACTGTCTTCAGTTCAGCCTGTGCACCAAGGTTACAAAATGAATTACAATAAGAAAACCCCTGCCATGAAATCTATTAAATGTAACATGAGGCAGATACTTTGTTTCTTTCATATCCATGATATCCAGCAATACGCTCATCTAATATCATGTTTTCAACTTTTTGACTGTAATCCTTGCTGTATAAAAACAAACAACTGTTTAGTGCTCTTTCCTGCTGTTGTCTAGACAAGTTGCTGCAACTCAACTCACCCATGATCTCACCTCATCTTTTGAGTTGGTGACATGTAATCTGCTGTGGACAGATACATAAAACAAACAACAACAACTCTCCTGTTTTCAAAGTTTCTATATCAGAAATTTGGGTTTCTTTCAACCAAATTGCCCAAGAAAAACATGGTTGGTCCCACACTTTTCACAAGTAAAATTAAGGATCACATTTATTTAATTGTATAGCATTTGAGAAAATCAGTTTAAATGTTTCTAACAGTATCCTCTTCCCTTGATTTTAATTATAAGTCAAAATAATTCACAATTTCTTTTTTTTAACAAAAGAATTAGGTTTAAAATCATAAATGAGGATTATTGACCATGAATTCGAAAAAAAATAATTCTAGTGTTGGTGTAAGTGGTGTATATACTGGTGGAAGTAGGGGAAAAGCATTGAAAACGTCCTGATACGCCTTAAGACTTAAAGTGGGGCCGAAAAGGTTGAAAAAGCGACAAAAACGTTTTTGTTTTTTTTAAAGCGACAGAAACGTCAAAAAACTATTCATATTCAGCTCTTAATGCATCCATGATCCATCCGTGTACATGGTCGACTGAAGGACAACACAAGGGTTACCTTTACTTAAGCTCTCTGTTTTTACAGTAATTCCCTCTAACAGGAATTGCAGGTTGTGCTACATTTTTCCTTATCAAGTCACATCATAAATAACAGTCAAGATCAGAATTGATTATCTCTCCATCGACAGGAGTATAGAAGGGAACACATTTGCGTTCCTGTCTGATCAACTTATGTATCTTGCTTTATCTGACTCCTTTTAAGCAGATTCACAGCATTATTATTTGAGATATGAATGATTGGCAACGCTACAAAAAAAGACCCAAGTGGTTATCAGTGCAACAGTCATAACCCCCACCCCATTCTTTAGATAGCTTGATGGCCTTCTCTCAGACCCCCAAGACTCTTCTGACCTTTGTCATGTTAAAAATATAAAATATGAACACTTCGTCTTGGCAACTGAAAGCATTGTATCATAGTATCCAATACCTCATGTCAGTCATATCCTATTTGAATTTTATATATATATAAATATATATATATATATAAATATTTTAATCCACAGCATGGACTGTGTGTATAAAGTGTGGACCAGATTTAACTCACCAACAAGCCTGTTTGTGTGCTAAGTTTTGTTGTGTGCATCTGTTTTCAGACATGCCAGTCATACGACGGATGAATAAAAGATGCCTCTGTTGACGGGTGACAATGAGATGGGCCATGCTTAATTAATATGTGAATCTTGTGCTGGTTCTGCTCTGTCGTTTTGCAGCAGCAGTGAAGTCTTAGATGCATGATGAGCTCATTGACAATTGACAGAAAAGCTTTTGTCTTCTTTAAAAGCAGGATTCAAGCCATATGTCGAGGCGGAATTTTTTTTTATCTGTCTTACTTTAGATCGACAGTGGCTAGTTTCAAATGTGGGAGGTTTGAGAGGCAGCGAGTCGCGCTGCACGCCCCTGATTTGCATAAAGTAGCCTGGACCTCAACTTCATGGTGGTTTCCTCGAGGAAAAGTCAACCAATCGCAAAAGTAATTAGGATGCATCCTCTGGGGACCATAAACGTCTGTACTAAATCTCATTATGTCAAGGTTTCAGTCTGGACCAAAATGGTGGACGGGCTGACAGACTGACATTGCCAAGAGAGAAATTGATATTTTGGTTTCATGGGCATCCCCTCTCTTTGCATTAACCAGACAGAATGCTGTTGGTTTGTATCCTACAGCCAATCAAATCATTTATTTTGAAGCCAATCTATTTTGCATAGATCAGCAATGTAAACGATCTATCAATGGCTCCAGTCTTTTTTTTTCCCAACCACTTTTAGGTCAAATCCTTTTTCTTCACCTTTGACCAGTCATACACAGCATTTGTCTCTTGCCCAAATTATATGTCTGTGAAAGAGCCAAAATAAATAGTTTGGCTGAACCCCACGTAGCAATACCTAAGCCTCACCGTCTTTGTCTTCTGTTGCTGATTTTTCCAGCACAAGAAGTATACGCTAATGGGGTCTATTAAATGAATGCATAAATGCTGATTCAGGGGTGGGATTTATCAATGTTCATTTCATACAGGTGTGCGTACATGTGTTTGATTAATACCAACTTTGTTGTGGGTATGTGCAGCTCTCACGTATTTAAAACTTGTTCTATCCATGCTTTGATGAATGAGGCCCTCAGTTGGCAGCTGCATTGCATGGTGGGTAGTCTGTGGGAGTTTGAGGTTTAATTGAAAAATTATCTGGCGCTTGTGTTTTGGTGTGCCTCGGCACTGTGTACCTGCACGGATGCCTGCATGTTTGCTCACCTCCCTGTGGCTGCATCTCTGTGTGTGTGACTCTGCAAGCTGTGTGTGTAGCAGCTCAGTGTGTGTGTAGAGGGGTTGTGTGTGTGTGTGTGTGTGTGTGTGTGTGTGTGTGTGTGTGTGTGTGTGTGTGTGTGTGTGTGTGTGTGTGTGTGTGCGTGGTAGGTGGAATAATGAAGTGGATTATGAGTCGCACAGCGGTGTGACGAGGAGGAACGGATCGATAAATAGATATGTGCGAGAGCGTCGAGAGTACAGCGAGAGAGGAGAGCCGCAAAATGACATTTTGATTCTGGAGAGCGAAGGGTGTGTGGGTGGCAGAGTAAGAGACAGAGAAGAAGAAAAATGGCGAGACTGAGGCAAAGCAGAAGGAAAAGGAACATGAGAATTGTATTTTCTTTCATCTTTTGATCAAATCTCATGTTTATTTTATCATAATTTTTACATTTACTCATACACATATTCACATGGTTTTCTGCCCTTGTTACTAAGACAGACGGAAGGGAGAGACAGAGATAGAGGTGTACAGAAATAAAAAGACTCGTCATTGTATCAGGACTCTCTTATCTCAACGTCAAATTCCCTGTTTTTTCTCAAGACAAATGGTTTTTAATCAGAAAATATCCTCCCAACAGAGGTACGCCGAGACAGTCTGGACCTGAAGGGCTTCACAAATCAAAGCTTAACCCATCTTCTGCTCCTTCTACACTTCCAGAATTAATTTTGGGTTTATCAGCTCATCTAAAGTTTTGTTTTTTGTTTGTTTGTTTTGTCTTATAGTTTTTTTTGTAATTTTGCGGGCTGTGGGTTTTTTGTGTGAGCGTTCTTGATATGTACTCACTCTCTTGAGTGTTTGTGTGTGAGTCTATCTATGTCAGTCGGCTCAGTATGGAGGCTACAACTGAGATGGAAATCTGAGGAAAGGAAAGCAAAGTCAAAGTCTCTGCTGGACACCAAGAAAGAGAACAGATTGTCTGAAGAACCTGGCAGGGGCAGGCAGCCTTTTCTCTATCACTCCCACGAGATCTGTCTGGTGTCTGGGATTCTCTCTTTGTGTCTCAAATCCTCCATCACTCTTCCTTTCTGTACATTACTATGTCTCTTACTCTACATTTAAGTTCAAATTTAAATTGGTGTTTCTTCCAAAAGATCACCTGTCAATCAAAGAGCATCGTTTTACATGAATTAAATTTAAGTTCCTACAGATAGTAGTCCCATGTTTAATTACCCAGTCTTTGTAGCTAGTTAGCTTTAAATGCTACCTACCCAGTTCTTTTTATTTTACAGAAAAGGTCCTAGCCCACAGAGAATTATTGCAGCTTTTTCAGTTTTTTTGTTTATTGTTAGTATTTTCTCCCTCCAAACTCCCATACATCTATTTTACACATGAAGCTGGCAGCTGCTTTCAGAATAAAGCTTTTAAAAACTCTCTGTACACTTCCTGTCCAGCACCAAACACACAGACAGACAATGTTGGCAACTGGCTGGTAAACATATTGAGTATCCAGCAGCTAAAGACGCAGATTTTTTCCTACATATATTATCGAAACATTGCCAGTTTGTGTGTTCACTATTACAATTCTATATGACCACTGACAGATAAAGAAAGAAAAGAAATCAGTGTATGCTTGCAGTGCAATAGAAAGAGAGTAAAGGTGTCAGGCAAAGGGACCTTTAGAGACTTGAATAGAGAGCAGTGAACCCCAATGACATTGACATCCTAGCCATCCTAACACTGACTGCCAGCCCTTTAAAACACAGCCTTTGACACTACAGAAAGGCGCAAAGGTCCAAACAGAACATTCAGTAAAAAGCATTGCATTTCCTTTAAATGTGATAAGAAAATTGTATATCTAAACATCGTGAGAATATTACCAATATTTAGCATATAGAAAATAGTAATGATACAGTCTCTCCTTACCTTCAGAGCAGTGGTGTAGTCTAGTGTTTTGTAGTTAGTATACTGTGATTTTTCCCTCCCGTCCCACAGCGACAACCCCATACTTTTTTGTAACGTTACCGTGTATAGCATCAGCCTCATCTGGCTCATTTTCTGTAGTTTCTGTAATGTTAACATCTACTGCAGTGTCACCCGAAGCTGATTCACACTAGTTAGTTTCAAAATTGCGCAGAGAATGACCGCCAAGCTACTGTGTTGTTGTTCCTAGGTATTCTATATCCTTGACGTTCCGCTTGCTCCGGTGCTGCAGGAAATTCCAACGGATGCATGTCTTTTCCGTTTCCATCCGCTTTCTTTGTGTTGGAATTTTAAATTCGGTGGGTTTATAAAGACTATTGTTAACTGCTCCTCAGATCTCTGCAGGGTAAATCCAGACAGCTAGCTGGACTATCTGTCCAATCTGAGTTTTCTTTCGCACAACTATTTTGCAGTGGCTCGGTGTGGAGCTTAGCGCCGCCCATGACAATTGTGATTGGTTTAAAGAAATGTCAATAAACCAGAGCACCTTTTTCTCCCATCCCGGAATGCTGTGTGGACTAGCCAGACCCTCCTCCGCAGCACTGTGGAGGAAGGTCTGGTAAAGCGAGACTAGTCAAGGCATGACACTACACTACTATGTTTCTGACTAAAGCGCTGTAGAAGGACTTGTTTCTTGGCAAGATACTGTATAGCACTGGAGATATGTTCACATACTGAATATAGGACTCAGTTTAGAATTGTTCATCAAATCTGACTAGAGATCAACAACAGTTGGCTATGACAGTGTTGTAAACAAACACTGGATGGATTACTGAAATCACATTTCTGATCATCCTCCTTCTGGACAAATTATTGCCTTTTGCCTGTTGAAGATTTACTGGGGAACAGGTGTGGGATACACAAGTTTTTATTTTAGCACTGGTCATGTTTTTTGTCCTTTTTTGTTATTTTAGAGGATATAGTGGGATATTTTCAGTCATATGCAGATAAACAATAATAATAAATCACATATTGTATCCAGCTTTTCACACCCTCTAAAACGTCCTGTGTTTGCCAGTGTTCAATAAACTCAGTAAATGTTATGTGCGGAATCATTGGTTAAGGACAGATAATCCTCTCCTAGCCGAAGGAAACGTAAACCTTGCCTTTTTACTAGTACTCGAGATCGTTCTTGGTCTCAAGACCGGTCTTAAGACCAATGATTCTCGGAATCGCCCGCATTTTTAAAGAGGACTATAAAGAGGACTCTGGATTTTATTTCAAGACCGGTCAACTGCAGGGATTTTGCTAAATTGCCTGTGCATTGTCTGATTTATGCAAGTGCAACCAATACCTCAACTCGAATAAACTTTACAAACACTCCAAAGAAAGTGAATGCGGGAGAGAGGAGAAGAAACTCTGGCTGTCTGGCACTGGTCTGGTCTTGGTCTTGACCTGGTCTCTTCCTGCCTTGGTCTTGGTCTTGACTTGGTCTCAAACCCTCAAAGTCTTGGTCTTGACTTGGTCTCGATACACTCTGGTCTTGGTGTTGACTTGGTCTTGGTTTAGGTGGTCTCGACTACAACACTGACCTGCAGTTTTATTGGTAAAATCATGTAGATTACGACACAGAACTAGTTATTCTGACGCTGTTTAGAGCTTAGATTAAGAAATGGCGTGGACTGTCAAACTATTAATAGAATGTAAGCCTCTGACTTATTATACATTACCTGGCTTGTGTGTAGCTGTAAAGCTAGGAAGAAAGACCCGGCTGTGCCCCTCCTTACAATGTAGGGTGAAGCCAGGCTTGCATTTGTTGTGGAGAACTGCTTGTTTGATTTGATATCCAGAGTAACATTTTCGTAATAGCTGCCTTAAATATCTGTGTGCAAGTTGGACTATCAGCAGGAAACTAGTCTATATCGACGTTTCATTTACGGTATAGTTCCGGTGCCGCCAGAGGTTCTGCAGGATGTCCCTCAACTTCCATTTTCTTTGTATTGGCATTCAAAACTCCGGTCGATTCAGGAAACATCCTCTTGACTAAAACCGACAATCAAATTATATTTATCTTTTTTTTGAGTAAAATTCTCATCACACACTCAACAGCTATTTTAATTTCAGAGCTTGCCTCTCTACATACACGTTCTACCAAAATAACTTCCTTCCTGAGGCTATTTTGCCCAAGACGATTATGATTGGTTTAAATAAATGCCAATAAACCAGAGCACATTTTCTCCTATCCAGCAATGTTGTGTGGACTAGCAAGACCTTCCTCCCCAGCGCTGTGAAGGTCTGGTAATGCCAAACTAGCAGGAAACTAAGATGTATTGCCATTTACTGTAGCTGTAGTGCTGTAGTAAAAAAAAAGTCAGAAAAATATGCTTTTTTTGCCACTGGCAGGCTCAGATTGTTATTCAAGAAGAGACCTTGTTGCAGATATGCAAAGATTTACTGTACATATGCATAATATGAAATGTACAGAGTCTTTGGAGATTAGACTCCATCGTTATAAAATATTTTTTTAAAGGGGTAGAGAAGCCAAGACATATCCCCCCGATGTAGCCTAGACACTGGTGATGGTGGAGAAGGAACCTGAAGACCGAACGAAGGAGTTGTCTGCCGGAAGGGGACTCAGGGAGCCGTGGTTTACGATGACCAGAGGGGGAAGGGGAGGAGGAGGGTTGCACGTTTGCCTGAAAAGACAGCTGACAGCAACGGAGAGAAGACATTTAATCATGCTGTGATTGGGTCATGAATTTTGTGGACAATTCTGGTTGGTTTACTGAAAAGGGAACGCCTCTGAAGCTGAACAGTTTTAGGAAGTGAGAGCGCTGATTGAAGTTATTATAAGTCTTCCTGAAAGAATTTGTGCTGAGATTCATTTCTTATTGCTGACAACCTTATGGAATGGATCGCTACAGCAGTCAAACCTTTTGTTTAACATAAAATCTTCCCCTAAATTGCTATCGCCAAACCCAGCAGAGTCCATTAAATAAGCAGTAATTGTATCATCTTAAAATACACTTTATTCAAAGTCGACGGAAACTAAATAAAAATATCAAAATCCGTCTTGGTTCGTCTTTCCCCCAGTGGTGCTGAAAAAAGATATCATGCGCTGAAATGCGTCATGTGCTGAGTCATTGTAAATTATCATTAGTTTAGCTTCAGTCAGACACTTTTCTTTCATAGCTTTGTTTGTTATTTTAAGTTGAGGGGAATGTTTGAGCTGTTATTTGTCAGCTCCATAGATGTCTATGGTCAGCTCAGACAGCTGATAGATACATACTGTGCTATTCAATTAAGCAGAGTAGTTGCCCTCCAGGAAGGGTGAGGCTCATTCCAAAGCAAAATACTGTAACATTATTTCAGTTTTAATCAGATAGGTGGGATTATTTCTATGTTGAGCATGAAGCTGAAAGTGCACATAATAATGACAATATACCATTGATACAAACCAACAGGAATCTTTGCTTTTTTTCTACTCTGTGTTTATGTTTTATGTTGGTAGGGCCCCATATTAATCTTTGAAATGGGCCCCCAGATGCATAAGGCCACCACTGCAAGGCACTTACACTTGGACTTTTGAATTTGAAGAGTTGGTTACAGACTGAATATTTAATCATCACTTAATTATTTAATTATATTTTAAATAAAATACACCAGCCCCACTAGAGACATGTCACCACAGATAAAAACAGAGCCATCAACACAGGACACTACTAAAGTTAGTGAAGAAAGCAGTTCCTGTTCCTTTTAATGCACTGATGGTGTAATATGAAAATCATTATCCTGTGAGATAGCACAAAGTCAAGCAAATTAACTTACCAGGTTCATCCACTTCATGTCTGAACACCATGACTGTAACAGCGTAGTAAACTTCAGAGGGAGTGTAAATGCTCTTGCTCACTCACTTCAAAGTGATCCTTTTCTCAGTTTTTCCCAGATAATGGGGAAGTTAGATCATTAACAGACAGCATTTTAGTCGCTAGTTTGGGTGTTTACTCACATTTAGATACGTGACTTTTGCATTGCTTCCCGTTGCCCTCCGTGTTTCTTTAGCAGCCTCCACCAAGACTCAAATTAGATTCTCACTGGAGAAACACTGGTGCGGTCAGGAGTAAAGGCCAAAACATGAAAAAACAGCCACTGAGAAGTGCCTCGGCCGATGCTAACCTTTATTCAGACTCACACAAATTGACAAAAAGAAGAGGAGAGAAAAGAGCAGAGTGTTCCATCTGGATGAGTAACCTTTTCTCCAGCTACCAATCAGGTGACTGGGACCAATGTGTGTGATTATATGCAATGTATTTACTGTATGAGTTTAGAGGGTTGAGATACTTCACTGCTAATCAGTGTGTGTGTGAATTTGTTTTTCCAGCCTGAGTGGATTCTATGAATCTGTGCTTTCGCATGTGCATATTTGTAGTGTGGATGTGCTTGTGAATATAATAACAGGAGGAAGGAGAAGAAGTTGTGATTCTGTAGCGTTATGCATGACAGTGTGTGGCACTATCTCTAAGGTGAGAGCTGTGTGTGTGTGTGTGTGTGTGTGTGTGTGTGTGTGTGTGTGTGTGTGTGTGTGTGTGTGTGTGTGCAGAGCTGAGATAGTGCTAGAGGCGGGCTGATATTTCCAACCAGCACTGTTTATGACTGGAGAAAACAGGCGACCACACAGCAACATCACTTCCTGGGTGACTGGGGCCTCATTAGGGGGGAAAGGCTGACACACTCAGAGAGAGAGAGAGAGAGAGAGAGAGAGAGAGAGAGAGGGAGAATGAGAGACTTCAAAACCAGGAGAGAAAATTATGTTATGTAAAATGTTGATCTTTTGCCCTGTTGCTTTGGGTGATTTTGTTCTCTATGTTCATGTCAATAACATATAATTACTGAGCGAGAGGGCAGAGAGACAGGGAGATGTAGCCTGGAATGCCTCAGATGTCACTTTTATTCATTTGCATATAGTTGAAAGCTGTGCAGTGTGGAACCGGAGAGGGAAACAACTCCCACCTTGTACAGTAAATGGCGAAGGTGTAAGTTACCTACATTTTGAGAGGTTTAAAGTAGTGTATATTTTCCCAATTTTCCTTCTGGACAGCCACATCAGTGTCTATCAGCAGAGTTGGGAGAAGCATTAGGATCCTTTTCCTCAAATTTACTAATTTTTTCTTGGTGTCAATTTCACCCCAAAAATGTAAACCTCCAGAAAATGATTGTGTTAAAATGATCACCCAATTTTATGTGTCAGGTACTTTATTTTTCTTTGTTGACTACCTAAATACCCCTTTAGATAAAACATAACGCCCGCCACACAAATTACCATCAAATCTCTGATTGACCTACCATTATATAGAAAGCTCTTTTTGGTACTTTAATGGTGTCATACAGAAGCCATGGCTTGTTTTTTGTACTGTCCCCAACTCTTTCTTTTCAGCAGTTCCTCACCCAGGGAGTCCAATAGGGAAAAATGGTCACATGTAATTCTATGACCATTCAGTCCTTCTGCCATGTCTAATACCACTCTCATGCCCTGATTCTCTGCAGGTGCTTCCCAAGTGTACACCTGCATACTCTAGGAATAGCTAGTATGTGCATGCTTCCCATAAGGGACTTCACACTAATCAATAGTTTCTTTAAAGAAAAGAGTGAAATTCTTTCACATGAACATTTTTATTTTATAACATACCAGTTTTTTTAGGAAACAAAAAGGAATGAAAATCAGCAGTTTGCTTCAATAGATATATAATTTTACTGCATTTTGCCTGTAGTAGTTTATGTAATAAAAAAAAGTTAAAAACTATAGGTACGTGATAAAGAACATTGGATGTCTTGGCTTGCCATGCACCTGCATCATCTCTAAATACAAATTACTGTAACGTGTAAAGCGTGATTTATGCTTCTGCGTTAAATCTACGCACGTACAGTAGGTACGTGGAGGCACGGACCCTATGCCATAACCTACGCCGTAACCTACGCCGTAACCTACGCCGTAACCTACGCCGTAACCTGAGGTGCACCTCTCGAAAAATACACGTCGTGGCAACGCACTTCGCTTGGCTGTGGCTTGGTAGCATGAAACAACAACATGAAATCAAGGAGAGGGTTGACTTTTCATGCTACAGATTTCCCACCTTGGTCAGAAAGCACAGGGGAAACACTTTGTTTCTCTCACTATGCCTCTAGAGTCGGTACTCGCTCCGAAGCTTATCGCCGTCACTCTCTCACTCGCTCTACCACACACTCCCCACACACACACACATGCTGACCCTGCTATTTTCTTAAAGAGATTGACGCACACACCAACGCACAAGTATAAACTTCAGGCCACTTACGTAGGCTACGGTGAAAGCTCTGTGTGGAGCCTCCGCAGAACCATAAATCACTCTTAAGCAGCATTTCAGTATTGTAGCTCATCAAGGTGGCGCTAATGCCATTTACTTGATATAGTTTTGTTGAGTGTCCTTATTTACAGCCGGCCTATTCAATTGGCGGCCTGCAGGCCATATCCAGCCCATAAGCAACCTCTGAGTGGCCCAGAAGAATCAGATTTTATATCTTATAAGCTATCCTTTATATTGTTTATATTAGATTGTCAGTGTGTTTTATTGCCAGTTTCACTTGCAGTTCACAGAGAAAAAAGACTGCATCTGCCCATCCACTATATTTATTAGAAATAGCCTTGCCTACTTATGAGTTAAACAGTGAGTGAGAGAGACAGGCATACACACACACAAGCAGACCGACAGGTTTTAAATAGGCTGCTGAAAATGTCCGGCCATCTACATTTCGTGGTTTTAAAATCTGGCCAAACTGAATTTGTAATTGAATAGCCCTGATCTACAGCATAGCAATGAGTATCTGGTCATGTGTTTTGTACCTAAAAGTTAAAAGTACAATGTTATCCATAATGTGATAACAGTATAAAGTTGCATAAAGTGGAAATATTTAAGTCCAAATGTCTACCTGTACAACACTTTCGTTATTGCACGATATTGTTACTATTCACTGCATACTAGTGCCTCTCTGTCATCCTGTGGTCTAGATTTCCTCCAAGATTTTCAACGGGTCTTATTCAGACTGAATTAATGCAAATGAATTGCAGTGACATCTCTGGGCTAATGGAGAGAGGAACCGCAGAGGGCAATTTCAGTCTCACTAGGGTTTTCTTTCTTTCTTCATTCGTCTCTCTTTTTTTTCCACCTTGTCCTGGAGTTTCCCATTCAGCTCATATAAGATAACAGCGGTGACAGAGCAGAGGGGCTGGTGATGCGCAGCTCCATGGCTCTGAATCCATCTGAGTGCCTTTCCTATAAAAGCACTGAGCGGCTTATGCTGCTCTTATAAAAGACATGCATATCTGAAAGACACCTCACCTCAAGATTTTAGCAACATGCTCTTAGAGTCTGATCTATATGGGGTTTTGAAAACCACTGCTGATGGGAATGCATTAGGATAGGAACTATATTTTTAATATTCTGTGTTAAAAAAAAAAAACACGTCAGAAGGATGCTATGTTACTGAGTCAGTTCTGTGACTGTATTGCTCTTTGCTTTTTGTGCTACTGTTACACTACTACGGTTACAAAATTAAAACAATTTAAAGAAGTAAACACACCTTATCATACCTCACCACATATGAAGAAGAAGAAATTTTATGATTTGTCATATACAATCGTACAGTACAATGTAGTGAAATTCAATCTCTGCATTTAACCCATCCTTAGTCTTGCATTGCCAGACCTTCCTTCACAGTGCTGCTGAGGAGGGTCTGGCTAGTCCGCACAACATTCCAGGATGGGAGAAAAACGTGCTCTGGTTTATTGGCATTTCTTTAAACCAATCACAATTGTCTTGGGCAACGGTGCCTCTGCAAAATAGCCTCGGGAAGGAACTTGTTTTGGTGGAACGTGTACGTTCAAAGGTTGTTTTAGTCGTGCAAAAAAACATTCATATTCGACAGATGGTCTAGCTAGCTGTCTGGATTTACCCTGCAGAGATCTGAGGAGCAGTTAACTATAGTCCTCATAAATCGACAGGAGTTTAAAATTCCAACACAAAGAAAGCGGAAGGTATCGGACATCCGGCTAAAAAGAGGTACATCCGGCGGATTTTCCGAAGCAATCCCGGAAGTGGAGCGTCATGGATATAGACTAACCCATCCTAAGCATTAGGAGCAGTGAACACAGCCACATATAATGTCTTGCTCATGGACTTTGACATGTGGCCAGAGGAGGCCGGGATCGAACCGTGATTGACGGCCGACCCTCTCTACACTCTGAGATACAGTCACCCTTGTTATTATTATTATTATTATTATTATTATTATATGTGAGAACAAATAGTGGTTCTCTCATCTCCACCAACTTTGCCAAAGCCTTTTGAAGTGGCTGCATTTTTCTTTTATTATCTCTACCTCTGTCCATCTTCGTGCCTCCATCTTTATTTTATTACCCATCTACAGGAGTGAATGTGTCAGAGCTATCTTTGACTTCACTTCCTATGCAGGTTTCATGTTTTTTTGTAATGCCACTTTCCATTCCGAGTGCCCTCTTCCTTCCTGCCTCCCTTTTTTTCTTCCCTCTCTCGGCACCTCCCACACTCTTTTTCTCACATTGTCATCATACCTCTCACACTCCTCGTTCTTTCTCATTCTCTCTCTCTGCTGTCTTACTAAAATGTCTTGCTTTCTCTCCATTTTTCTTTTTTTTCTCACTCCACGGGATGCAGTCCTCCCTATATGCTAATAATGTCCCTGTGCTAAGAAAGGAAACTGCTTAACAATTCACATCAGGCTCAATACATGCATGCACCGCACGCATAAACAAACACAGGCACACACACACACACACACATACACACACACACACACACACACACACACACACACACACACACACACACACACCATATTCGTTTGCCTGTGGAAGTATCCCTCCCATAAGGTAGCACAGCCTCACCTTTTCTCATCCTGCCCAGCTTTGTCTCATTTGTCTCTCTATTAAGCTTTTCTTTTATTGACTAGAAGCCATTATTACAAACACAAAGCTGCACCAAATGGGACTTTCTTGTACTTTTCTTGCAATTGTTTACTTTTTCAAACTGTGTTTTTGTACTTTCGATGTCCTCCTCCACACATATGTAATCAAAATGACAAAGTGTTCTTACGTTGGCTTCTTTTCCTTACAGCACAATGTAATAACCAACTTGTAGACATTTAAAAACTGCTGGAAATCAGTTGTCCATTACATGTGTCTGCATTTTATTTTATTTTTTAAAATTACAGTGTTGTATTGTGATAATTATTGGGAGACGTTTCAGTTCAACCTGCAATTACAACTGCATTACCCATACTTGGCACCTCCCATGTTTTGAGGGTCATATGCCAGCTTGACCCAATCTTATTGTGTCTCTGGAGGAGGCTTTTGTAATTTCCCCAACTCTCAAAGTAATTACAGCATACAAAAAACAATGAAGGATTAGTCTCCTCTCTTTTTGACAGATGGGCAAAACTGCCAGATAACAGTTTACGTTTTTTTTTTCCGGATACCACACTATATTTCCAATGCAACCTGGCAACCCAAGAGTTGTCCACAACTAGGAAATAAACAAGTGCTCTCTTTTACATCTCCATTTATTTGGAAGACAACTTTGTCCAAAGCGTCCAAGCAAAGTACAAATGAGGTACAATCCAAGCCACAGTAGATCAAGCCTGTGAGGATATCTTAATGTACTCAAGTAACAAAGTGAATGTACAAAATAAAGCTACTGTAAGGCATAATGTATCTAGTGTTTTAATACCTATCCAGCTGGGAAGTAGGCTTTTCTATTGCAAAGGTAAGGAAGGTGGAACATTTGGGAACATGGAAAAGACTGTATGCTTTGGAGAATGGCAATCAAAAATGTAAATGATAGATGTTTTATGATAAATGTGCCAAGACATACTAAACCACTATAAAGACAATATAATGGCTAAAGAGAAACAGAGTGGAAGCTTGCTTAAAAAAAAGTAGAAACAGAACTCAATTTAAACAGAAAACATGCATCACAAACTGTGAGAGTGGAATTCAACGATGTCATACTGCTACATCATTGCATCACGGACTAAGGTCCGTAAAACTCGGTTAATTTCAACATGACAGTTGACTTTTGGTTTCACATGGTACACAAGCCCCAGTTTGCTGAGGGAAAGTCCTGTGTTTGTTTGACCCATCCACCACCCCAACCTACCTCCTTTCATGGAATTTGGCACTCTTTTATTTTGTCACCTCACTTTGCGATAATTACTACAGCCACGAGAGGTTGCTGCCGAATAAAAAATTTAATTGTGGGTTGATTCAATTCAATTTTAATTGTAGTATCAAATTATAACAAGAGTTATCTCAAGACAGTTAACAGAGTAGGTCTAGACCACACTCTATGATTTACAAAGACCCAACAATTCCAGTAAGTAGTAGTCCCCAAAGAGCAAGCATTTAGTGCAACAGTGGCGAGGAAAAACTTCTTTTTAGGCAGAAACCTCGAGTGGTGAGGAAAACTCGTGGTAGGCGGTGTCTGACGGTGCCGGTTGGGGGTATGATGAACAGTGGCAATTATAGTCACAATAAAGATAATGGAGCTATGACTAGTAATAGTAGTTGTAGTAGTTCATGGCGTAGCAGGGCACTGCAGGTCAAAGCAGGACATAGCAGGGCACTGCAGGGCACAGCAGGGCATAGCAGGGCATAGAAGGGCATATCAGGGCACTGCAGGGCGTAGCAGGGCATAGAAGGGCGTAGAAGGGCGTAGCAGGGCATAGCAGGACATTGCAGGGCGTAGCAGGGCACTGCAGGGTTGATATGAGCTGCTTGCATAATGGTCCCATACAGTCATTTTCTGGGTGTGGACGGGCTGCTCCATATATGTGCAGATATTTTATATGCCCCATACCCCATTAATGGGTATCTTAAAACTATTTCAATAAGTAAATTTTACCTAAGAATAATTTGGTAACACCATCATTTTTTAAACTCACAGTTGTTCAATTATCTTTCCTTTTATGTTACCAACAAAAAGCCATTTTAAACAAAGCATGTAATTGCTTATTTTCATTCAGTCATTTGTTCATTTGTCAAGTAGTTTGATTGTTCATTCAGTCTTCCATTTCGTATTTATTGACATTTCAGTGTCATTGCATTCTGGAGTAAAACACTTGACAATATGGCGGCAGTCAAGACCAAATCATTTTTTTGCATTTTCATAATTACGGACTATTATGTATTCAGTCCACGAGGCTGCAGCTTGAGTAACAGTTTAATCACATCCACACCCACACAGAGAAATCCTCCCCAGTCCCTTACTGCGTTCAACCCGGCAGAAGGAGGTAATCTATACCAGCTTGCCCTAACAGGCAAATCTGTTAGGGCAGCGGCACAAATTAACACGTGTTTGTGTTTGTGCAGAACAGGAAATATGAACGGCGGCTCATTTCATTTTTGAAGTTGACAGTGTAATTTGATTTGCAGGAGGAGGCAATGAGGAAGGAAGGGAGGGAGGGAGGGGAATTAGAGAGGAGATTTGATAGACAAGGAAGCGGCGATGTTAGATGATGGATGAATGAATGAATGGAAAGATGAGTAGATGGAGGAAGCGATAGCTGTGTTTAAACACTAAGGTTTTGCTACATATTGGTGCATGAAGTAACAGCTGGTGTCTTGCAGAGTTTACAGTAATAGACACCCCTGGCTTTCAGCCTGTCACATGCTAACCTGCACCTACTGTGTGTGTTTAAGCAGCCAGTATATAGAATGACTAACAGAGCATTCATTTAGCTTGATCTGTTTTATCTTTTCATATTCTGTAGTATTATTCCTGATGACTTCCTCATTAGCACACAGCACAATGCCGCCAGTTTATTTCTTTGCCCACTGTCAGCTGCAAAGATTATAATGACAGAATTTGAATGGTGAAGATCTGATAGCTTTAATAAATACCCTCAACACACACACAAATTTGCCACTCTCTGTAGGTGTGTGCTGGGGCCTTATCTTTCTTTCTGGTTGTATTATTTAAATGGGCATTTAACTTCTGTGGCGGCAGTTTACTTACTGAAGATAAGTGCCTTTCAAATGCTAATGTGTACACTCACACGAACACTCGCACACACATATGCACATCGGCTGTCTTTGTTAACTGCATTGGTTTGTGGCTTACAAAGATAAAATGACACTTTACTTCACATTTTACCTTTTCAGTGGTGTGTACGTGTCACTTGTCCGTTGTTCATATAAGAACAGTGTGTGTATATGTCCTGTTAAAGGTTGAATGGTGATATTTTCTTCTCTCCAGCAATAACTGATTTTTGACCACTTGGGGATAGCAAAACACTGACATATATCATCTTTACATTGATTGCAAACTTTTTATCAAACTTTTGCTAATTTACACATCCAGCAAACAAAACAACATTGGCATTCATTTGGAATTGTGTTTCTGGCATTGGTCTTTATATTTGAATCTGATATTTTAGCTGTGTTTTGGTCTCCATCAACTCTTAAAGGAAATGTCTGGCTCTTAAAGCTACACTCATTAATATTTTATGGCAAAAATTGATCAAATGAGTACGCATAATGTGAAACAAGTCGGTTGTAGTGATAGGACCACAGATAACTATATATATATGGGTGTGTGTGTGTGTGTGTGTGTGTGTGTGTGTGTGTGTGTGTGTGTGTCTGTCACATATTTCATTTATTCATATGTTACTTTACATACTTTACATAGACTCTCAATCTCCACTTTTTAACTGTCACCATGCAAGCAGGGCACACCTGAAAATGAGTTTGCTCTGCGTTTGTCCCCAGTGCTGTCTAAATAAAGGTTGAATGAGTGAATATCCTGTAGCTCCGTATTCATTATATTCAGTGAAAAATGCTTTTGTGCCTCATCAGCATATTCCCCAGCTGCTTGCCCTTGGCGTGCCGTTGTCTTCGGAGTTGTTGTATGGAGGGAGTAGATATAGATGGCGTGCCACTGTAAATATTTGGAGCTGCTGTTTGCACCATTTGTTTTAAGCAGATAATCACAGACTGTAGGACAGGAAAGAGTGGGAGGAGTGTACTGTCGATAGGGAGGTAATGGTGTGAGCAAGACTGTCCTCCCCCTGTAAAACGCCCACATAAGTTGCTTGTTCAAGCAGCAATTACGACCAGTTTTTTTAATTTATAGTGGCAGCACCCTCTACTGGCCATGGTAATCATGGCGCAAAGCAGGAAGTAAGGTGAAAAAGTATAAGAGCGCCAAATTATGCATAAGGAGGCAGGTTGGGGTGTTGGATGTGTCAAAGAAACACAGGACTTTCAAACAGGGGACTGGGGTTCAAGTCCTGTTTGAAAATAACGGCGAGTTTACTTTTATTGGTAGTAACTGGTAGTGCGTCTGATTTTAACCCAAACCATGATGTTTTTCTAAACTTACAGTACGTAGTTTTGTTGCCTAAACATAATCAAACTGTTGTTTGACTTGTTAATGACGTGTTTAAAGCCGTGATTGTTCGCTCTCTGGTATAGATGGATGCTCCTGTGGGACGTTTTTCCTGCCACCGCTTGGGGCGCTAATTTATGAAACGCTCATGTGGGCCGTATTAGAGGGTATAAACAACCTATCTTTTCGTATGGTTTGGAGGACTTGTTGGTGTGAGCATAGTCTTTTATATTAAACATCACATACTTTTAGTTGTTTAGCTGTCAGGCGGCAACTTTGCTGTTTTGGATCACTCTCACCGCTCTCATAAAGTAATTGTTTTTTAAATGATTACAGTGTGATTTTTGTGAGGACCTGTACCTAACAAAGATATTTTCTGTATTCTGTAGGATAGGATTTGTAGGCCAGGACATCTCTGCAGCACCACAATACTTGAAGAATGGTTTGACACATATTTTGCCTTCAACAAATCCCCAAACAAACAACCCCTCTACGATTTGGATATTACACTAGTCCATATTGCGATTTTGACAAAATTGCGATTAATTGTGCAGCCCTATGTAGGACACTGGCTAAATCCCCCCGCCCCGTTTTACAGTTTACTTAGTTTTATGTAACTAAGTAACTTTTACTTAAGTACATTTTAAATTAACTACGTATTACTTTTACTTGAGTAATTTTTCAGATAGGTAATTTCACTTGTACTTGAGTAATATTTCATCAAAGTATTGGTACTTTTACTTGAGTACAATATTTCAGTACTTTTTCCACCTCTGCCCACTCAGCACCAAACAGCAGAGTAACACAGCGACTAGCAACTATTTTCCTCAGGAGTTGGTAGAAACCAAAGATGGTGCTAAAAGTGTGAATATTGGACTCACATGGACATTTATCAGGTGGCCAAAAACGTGACTCCAAATGAATGATAATGTTTCTCCGTAACTGCTGGATGTGTAAATAAGCGAGTATCAACGGGTTAGTATGATATCGTGCGTAAACCGGTCATCATTAGGCCTATGTGACAGTTAAGTTCTGCCACCAAAAAGGTGAAACGGTGACATATGTTAAGTTTAGGCACCAAAACGACTGATAAGATATACAAAAAGGTTTGTGGTTTCGGTTTCAATCACTTCTGGGACACGAACATCGCTTCCCTGGGTGAAAGTCCTGTGTTTCGGGGTCTTATGTATGTTCTCCGATCATATGTACTTCGGGCAGTAAAGGGCTCTGCCTTACAGCAAACGTCAATGTGGGGCTTACAGTGCTAAATACGTGGAATACATACAAATTACTTACTTTTTGTAGCTATATGTACAAATAGTTAATGAGAGCAGCCTATAATAAGCAACTGTTGGTTATATGTCAATGTTCTGTTCTGAACTTGTTTCCGCTGCTCCCAAATGGAAAAAAAAATCAGTTATTGCATCAGTGTTATTGCATTCTGAAGAAAAATACTGGCCGCAGTGGCCGTAATCACATTCACTCTCACTAGCCACTTTGATGGGTGGCATGCCTTTATATTGTAACACGGGTGGCTGGAGTACTGTGCCACTGTTCCGCCGTCCGACACAGAAACAAAGCTGTGTACACAAAATAGCAGCTAGTGAAAATGCTAGTGGCTAGTAGCTTTGGAAAACCACTAGCCTGGCTTGTGAGCAAAAATGTGAATGTCAAGCCCTGTTGATATTATAGCATGCCTTAAAAAAAATCTTATATATATCTATCTTATATGTTTGTTCCAACATTTTATTAGGCCTACAGAAAGATACCTCAGAATTTTTCTTTTTTATTTGTGCTGTTTCAGAATATTTTTTCACCTTAACAGATGTTTTAATTCCAATATTACAGGAGATACATGGAAGGAATTACATTTGACAAACTCCCATTATACTTTGAGGGAATATATAGGCATGATATAGTTATAACATAATGAATTTGAATTCAAATATATGGGCAGTTTAACACAGTTTAACACTGTCATCTGAGTCCCCTGAGTCTATTTTTCTACAGTGACTGAAACAGGAATTCCCTTCCATCATTTGGAACACAACAGCCGTCCGCCAATTTCTTTTCAGTCATTAAGTCTTTCTTTCAGTCCCTATATTTTCCTTTTATTTCCTCTATATCTGTCTTGCTTTGTCTCCTCCAGCCTCACTTCTGTGTGCTTGTTTATCTAGGTACATTGTCCAACTCGGTCTCTTTATCTTCCACACCATCTTCCCCTTTCATTTTGCTTTCTGAATTTGCTTTCGATTTTACTGACTGTAATGTCAGTGTACCTGCTTCAGTGATGGTGTGTTTTCGCCCTCCCTTTTTCTTCTGCTGCACTTTCTTATTCTGTCTGTCTTGACACGAAGAGTCAAAAAGACAGATGGTGAAAGAGAGGGAGAACATAGAGAGGATTATTGTATATAGACCGTGGCTGTGGAAAAAAAGATGTGTGCAGAGAAAAAAAGTATTTAAAAAAATCCCATCTTTTCTCTTCGTCGCGTTCTCTCTCTGGTTCGATTGAGATAGTGGGGATAAAAGCTGGATTCCTGGATCAGGGTTCACCTTAATATTGTCATCCCGGGGAGCTTAGAGGCCGAGCTGCCGTATCACAGTCTCAGTGATCATGGACGGTGGCTTTTAGCCAAACCTTAGACATAGACATGTGTGATCTATCCTACGCAGGGGAGGAAAATGGAGCGTGTCTGGCTTCATAGAAGCTGAACGGCTAATAAAACTCTCAACATTTACAGCACGTCGCCAAAGACTTATAAGTATTATAAGCTCACAGTAAATACCATGCAGCACTGAGGAAACTGAAGTGGCATGTTAAGGTATTTCATTCGATCCTATGAAAGCTATGAAGTTCTTTTCATTTATATTGTTCTTTTTTGATTTACCTTATTTAACCTGTTCCTGTTTGTCTTTTTTAGTCACCTTTCTTTTTTAATACTGTTTATTTATTGTCTCATCAGTCAGTGCCTAAGATAAATCTTAATAATCCCAAAGTGGTCTAAAAACAAACCGAACAAATTCATACTGCATAAAGTTATTATAAAGTTATTTTTTCTGTTGGCATGTTGAACAGATATATCTCTCCAAGACAAACTATAGCAAGGGCTCAAAAGCTGCAATGGGATACAGTGCTTTATGTTATACACTTTGTAAATTCATTTAAAAAATAAATCCCTACAAATTAAGGTTTTTCTCTCTTTGCTCTTTATAGAGCATAATATAATTAAAAAACAGTAAAGTGTAACAATACACATCTTAATTGCTTTGCTGCAGTTTTAATATCACACAATCTTCTTCCTTTCATTCAAATGCATTCCATCTACTCACTAAGAACCAATTGTCAGCAAATCTGTAAATCATCTATTCTACACTGCTGCATTACCCGAGGCTAACAGAGCAGTATGCATGCACCGTAACCTGCAGCCACTGCTCTGTGCTTTTGCATGTGTGTGTGCGTCCATCCATTGGTTTCCTTATGAGGACTAATTGTCCTTGCAAGACAAGAGAAGAAAAAATAATCAGTTTTAGGTCTTCAGATATTCCAAATCAATCATGCTTGTGCTTTGTTTGCATCTGCGTCTGTCTGTGTGTGTGTGTGTGTGTGTGTGTGTGTGTGTGTGTGTGTGTGTGTGTGTGTGTGTGTGTGTGTGGGAGGGAGAGCGGGAGTGCACTGCCCCACTGCCCCATCACTGTTGGCGAACTAATCATTCTTCCTGCCTTGCTCTTTGTGATTGCCAGCCCATCCCTGCACTGCAGCTAAATTGAATCAATTAAAATATTTTTTGTAGATGTCTGCTGTTGCTTCCACACAATTAGGCTTTGATCAAGAAACACACAAATAAATAAATAAATAAGCCAGGGGAAAGGGAATAGAAAAGGAATGAACTCAATTAAATAGTCAGGCGAGGGACGTGCCTGTCTGCTACTGTCAGTGAGATTTCTGTGAGTGAATGAGTGTGTGTGTGTGTGTGTGTGTGTGTGTGTGTGTGTGTGTGTGTGTGTGTGTGTGTGTGTGTGTGTGTGTGTGTGTGTTTGCATGTGGATGCAAATGTACTGTATTTGTCTGTGAGGGAGTCTACACAAACTGTGAGAGAGAGAGAGGAGAGAGAGCTTGTACAGCAGGATGCTACTTGTGAACTGATGACATCATGACAGAATACATTTGTATGTGTGTGTGTGTGTGTGTGTGTGCGTGCGTGTCCTTTATATAGATCCGACATCCTCTGTATAACATTATCAATTATGAACATCATAAACATAATATATGCATTATGTTAACTATAATCACACTATCGTGTGCTATTTGCATAAATACATCTAATTAGAGTCAAATTAATCTATACCATTGTGTAATATGCAATGAAAATGCATAGAATTTTTGTAGAATGGATGGGGCTTACACTCATGACGTTTATTCACAGAGCAGTGATGACATCATTCCTTTCTGCATTCTTCCTCAGAGGCATTCTTCCAGGTGTATTTATACATGTGGCCTGAATGCATCCCTGTGGAAATGAACTGTAGTGTTGACTGACACTGGCTTAGGAGCACTCCATTTAGCCACAGAGTAGGACAATGGTGAGAATAAGAACATGAAAGAAGACAGGGGAGGAAGTATGTGAGTGAAGTACAGTAAGTGAGGGTTGGTGAGTGGGTGTGGGGGACTCCCTGGATGCCTATAGCAGGTAATGCTTTTAGCATGGAAATCAGAGGGAGGTGGTGATGGTGGTGGTGGTGGTGACGTCAGTGGTGGCGCGGCGTTGGACATTAAATTGCTCTGAAAGACCAGAGCTTCCCTGTGGGTATACACTCACACTGGATTTATGCAACCACATTGAGCAGGAGTACCTGAGAGGTTTAATTGGGAGGGGGAAAATAGATTGGGTATGGGGGTATAGATGGACGACCCGTTCTCACTCCTAATTCGTAAAATACGTTCGCTTAGGCAGTGGCTCTCAGCGTCAGATACGATGCAAAAAGCACCCTTCAGTGTATGTATGGAACGCACCGGGCAGAGCAGCAGCATGACCGCAGCGATGTAAGATGATGTAGCGAGTAGTAGAAAGACCGTAATGCCGCGTAAGGAGGTTGGTTGGGGGTGGTGGATGGGTCAAATAACACAGGACTTTCACCCAGGAGACCGGGGTTCCTGTCCTGTTCACGGTTCCGCGTGTCACAGAAACATACATTTTATAACCCCACCCATGAGCTTTTCCTAGACCTAACTGTCCCATTCTTGTGCTGCATGTCAGTCAGTACATCCCGACTCAGAATGTCAAAAGTGACGTCAAGTGTTCTGATGCTAAAGGAGAATGAATAACGCCAAAAGCGTCCATTTTTTACGCGATGGGAGAGTGAGAATGTGTTGAGATGGAGGTGGGGGTGGAGAGGAAGTCGTTTTGTTTTGAAGCAGGTTGATACTGTGATTATATGGGCCCTTGTAAGGACTTCGTAAGAATAGCCTATATGTCATAGTTAGATGCAGAGTTAGGGCAATAAAGGCTGAAACTGATCTATTGAAGAATCCTTATTATTGTTTTCTTCATGCAAACATATTTTTGGCTCGGAAAATAGAAAATGAACCAACTTACAACATCTTATTTGCTTGGGCCAACTGAGAGGACTTATGAATGTTGTTCATTTGCTACAATATATTCATTTAATTCTTTCTTTTCTCTTTACTTTGAGAAAACAAATCCATTTTTCTCTGAACAAACAAAGAGCGGTTTTCATGACACATGACTCTATCTCATCAACATCCTACTGTTAATTCTATTTGAGGCTGGATCATAGATTTAGACACGTCTCTCTCCAAAATGAGCCTGCCTGTGTTATATTTAGCGTATCCACACTTTAAGTGGCTCTACAGGGCAATAACTCTTGTTTTATTGCAGCAAATTATCAAACAGCCATGTAGCCTTGTATACGTGAGAAATATGCCTCGTTATCTACTGGCATTTGTGCTTGGATGATCCAAAAGTAGATTATTGTTTATTTTATTTTAATCATGGAAATCAAAAAGAAAATAAGTGGAAAAAATAGTCCCTGGTGGTCTTTCTTTTTCATTTCATGAGGGATAATTCCCTGCAAACCTATACTTTTTTCTTTTTTAAATCCATGTGAAAACAAAAGTAAAATGTGAAAAGTTGATTTCACATTGTGAATATATATCTTAATATCCATATCAAGTCATGTTTGTGTTATCCCTCCTACCTATTTGATTGCCTTATCTTATCTATTCAAGTTGACATAGTTATGACAATGTAGAGGAAAAATCAAAAACTCATGGGGTACTGCTTCTGATAATAACATAGTTACAGAGCACTTTCACAGTAACAACATCACAGAGACCACATACATTAACTCCTCTCCTCTGTCCTGTCCTGTCACAATTCATCTCTTGTCTTTCTCACCAAGGTTACATTGTAACAACTGATCATTTATTTCATTGAAGAGTTTGCTTGTAATAGCTGTTAGTGTACTATTTTATTTAAAAATCAAACATTTTGCTTTGAACTTGGATATTTCTATGTCAACTCATGTAGGGATTCTTACAGAACAATTTCCCATTTCTCAAAAGGAATAACTTTAGCAACAATTTGTCATTTGAGAAGTTTTTGGTTACACCATTATACATTCTCTTAAACCAGTACCATCTCTTATCGAAAGCACACATGATATTTAATAGATGCATTTTTTTAAAGGAGGGAATTCCTCTTGTCATTGCTTTTTATATACATGTGTTAGTAGGTGAAGTACTGTTGAATCCTTCTGCTTAAGACACTAATAACAATAAAAAGAAGAATACGACTAACATCTCCTCTGTTCTTTGTCCTCTCGTGCAGGGTTCCTGAGTACAGGTGACCAGGCAGCCAAAGGGAATTACGGTTTGCTGGACCAGATCCAGGCTCTGCGTTGGACCAGTGAGAACATTGCAGCCTTTGGCGGTGACCCATTACGTATCACTGTGTTTGGCTCAGGCGCTGGAGCTTCCTGTGTCAACCTGCTTACGCTGTCTCACTACTCCGAGGGCAACCGCTGGAGCAACTCTACCAAAGGTAAAAATCACAAGTCACCGGGGAATTTACATGGGATCTTCATGTATATTTAGGTATGCATGCAGTAGCCTATTGTATGTGCAGCTCAGTGGTGTGTGTCCATGTGAGTGCTTGGTGCAGAGGAAACTCAACACAGTTTAATTTTGAAGATGCTGCTTTTAGTATGCCTTTGTTTTGGCCACATGCAGGTAAAAGTAGATCATGTAAAGAAAAGTAGTCATGCTCATTTTCAGATTCATACTTGTATTTTGGGTTTCTACTAGAGCGTGTTTACATGTGTTGTCGGATTTTCATTTTAAACGTGGCCAAAACGTCAAATAATTAAAGGTATTTTAGAAACCCCCGTGAGCTAAAACGTTTAGATTTCCAACTGTTTTTAACTCTCCGGTTTCAACAGTTTTTTCTACTCTCGGTTAAGTATTACGCAACTCTAAGCAGGCCTTTTATGATTGGTCATCTGCTCCAGATAGGCAGGACTGGAGTGTTTTTTTTACTATGCTACTGTGGTGGTGTTGACATTGTCCCATGTAGCTACATGCTAACGGCAGTAAAATGTCATCGGTGTTGTTAAATTCTCCTCAATTCCAGGTCACATTACTCCTAAACATTCACGGTTATGTAGTACTCAGTAGCTACATGCTAACAGCAGTAAAAGTTTTTTTTTTGTTTTTTTTTCGTTTTTTTTTATATTAAAGCATGTAAACATGTTCTAATACAAACACAACATACAAGTAAAACCCTGAACCCTGGGGTATATTCTAATGTGCCTGCATTTAACATGGGAAGGGAAACCAAATCAGATCTTTTTTAATCCTACAGCAGCCCACAAAAATCTGTCTGCCTTGTCTTATTTCACACTGTGTGGATTGGTAGGCTTCAGATAACTAAATGTGTACAAGCACTGAAAAATTGTGTTTTTCATGATATATCCCCTATAATGTATGATTGTGTGCCTTGAGTGGAACATTTTGTACTCATGTGGGAGCTGCTTTTCTAGCATTTAACTATACCCCCCCCATACTGTGATAATGAGATAATGCTACTTGAGTTCAGATAGTGTTGTTTCCACCAGGTTAAACAAACTACTGTTGTTTTGAGGGTATGGTAGGTAGACACACCTCAAGCTGTAGCAATGTAAATGTAGCCTGCATCACCACTGAAAACTGAAAAAAAATCTCCAGATTCCCTTTGGGTCTGGTTATAAGAAAGAGTTCCAGAATGATAATTTGTTGCTTTGTTTCCTACTCTGCTGTTTTTGTCTCCAGGACTGTTTCAGAGGGCCATCGCCCAGAGTGGCACAGCTCTGTCCAGCTGGGCTGTCAGTTTTCAGCCAGCCAAGTATGCCCGGATGCTGGCCCGTAAGGTGGGCTGTAACTTGGAGGACACTGTAGAGCTTGTGGGGTGTCTTCAGAGAAAACATTACAAGGAGCTGGTAGATCAAGACATCCAGCCAGCCCGCTACCACATCGCCTTTGGACCTGTTATTGATGGAGATGTTATACCTGATGACCCTCAAATACTCATGGAGCAAGGTATCAAATCACTTCACTTAACTTAAGAGCAGGCAATTTCCAACAATGTCCTTACCCTATATTTGTGCTTTTTAACAACCTGCACCATCTCTTTCAAGGTGAGTTCCTCAACTACGATATAATGCTGGGAGTTAACCAGGGCGAGGGCCTTAAATTCGTGGAACTTATCGTGGACAACGAAAATGGCGTTCAGGCTAACGACTTTGACTACGCCGTGTCTAGCTTTGTGGATGACCTGTATGGCTACCCAGAGGGTAAAGACATCCTCCGAGAGACCATCAAGTTCATGTACACAGACTGGGCCGACAGGCACAACCCGGAGACCCGCCGGAAAACACTGTTGGCTCTTTTCACCGATCACCAGTGGGTGGCACCGGCTGTCGCCACAGCTGACCTGCACTCCAGCTTTGGGTCACCGACATACTTCTATGCCTTCTACCACCACTGTCAGACTGAACAGGTGGGTCTCTGGCTGTCTGGGTAATGGTACATCTACTTTATGGAGTTACAAAATACTTCTGGTTTGTTCTATGTTCCTGTTCACAGAGATAAGAACATAAAAAGCCATAATCTAAGATCAAACAGAAATATTATAAAGAGTAAGATTTGTGTGTAAATTACTGCATTTAAATATCAGTTACTCATACTGTATCAACTCTAAAGGTGCTTTCAAGTAGTCTAGTTCCAGATCTCTGAATTACCATCAACATTTCTGATTTCGGCGATTCAAATTTGGAGCTCATTGACTGGAACGTTTCCCCCAGAGTTTAGTAGGCGGGATTAAGAATGGTCATCTTCCTACATAGCTAACTCTCTACCTAGCCACATCAATGTATAATAGCGACAATTTAGACAAAAAGTGTGGATGAGAATGGACGAAGCTGTACGTAGAACTAACAACTAATGTTTAGGTAACTGCTCCTACCAATTGCTACTGGAGCTTTCCTGTAAACCAAAATATAAACACCACTTGCAATTGCATGAGCTGAAAAGAAAATTGATGAACAAGCTTGCATTTAAATTGAAAAGAAATAAAACATTTCCCTTCACATTATTGATACAAATTTGAACTTGTTTTACCAGCCACAAACAGGCATGGTACAACTACAAATGGTATCCCTGTCTAACTAAGAACATGCACAGATAATGTGTGTGTTGAGTGCGTCTACTAAGACTCTGCACTGATCTCAGAATTTACCAGGAACTCAAGTTCATCCTGTTTTTTTTTTACACAGTTGACTCTGTATGAAGTTCAAATATTGTCAACTCATGCCGGCATGTCTTTGTCTCAGTTTGCACCATGTGGAGCAAACTAGCATGTTTTTGCATCCATTCACATCTTCCTATTGACTTTGTGTGAAAACTCATCACCTCTGAAATTTGCATTTTCCTCGGCTTAAACACACCTTGAGGCTTTAAATGTTCAAACAGATCCATTGTACAAAATTTACTTTTCCATAATTACTGTAAAGCAGACAGCCAGAATAGGCTTCTGTTGTGTCAGATTTAGGTAGAAATCTGCTTCTGATTGTTTTCTGTGTCTCTGTGTATGGTCACAATATTCACTGTGTGTCAGCATAAAAAATAATGCCTTTCAGTATCCTGTATCTTTCACATGTAATAATACTGATCTGATTTATCTGCTGCTCATTAGGTACCACCGTGGGCAGATGCAGCACATGGAGATGAGATCCCTTATGTGTTCGGCCTACCGATGATTGGACCAACAGAGCTCTTTCCCTGCAACTTCTCCAAGAATGACGTGATGCTCAGTGCCGTGGTCATGACCTACTGGACAAACTTTGCCAAAACAGGGTATGATGGCACTACCAAGGGCCAATACAACTTACTTTCTATGTGTTATCCCCATGGCCTGGGACAGTGCCATCATAACTCTGTCAAAGCCTGTTAACAGAGTTTAAATGTACTGTAAATTAGTTTGAAAATTCAGATTTACGCATTAAGTGAAGTAGCTGGGGGGATTAGAGAAACCTGGTTTCTGTAATCAGGTTAGGAGATTAGAAAAAACCTTTTTTCTGTAACCAGAGTACGGGATTAAAAAAAACCTGGTTTCTGGGGCGCATGGGTAGCTCACCTGTTTAAGCGTGCGCCCCATGTACAGAGGCTTAGTACTTGTCGCGGTGGCCATTATTACATGGGGGCACATGCTCTACCAGGTGAGCTAGAGGCCGCCCAGAGAAACCTGGTTTCTGTAATTAGAGTTGGGGATTAGAGAAACCTGGTTTCTGTAATTAGAGTTGGGGAATTAGGGAAACCTGGTTTCTGTAATCGTGTTGGGGGATCAGAAAAACCCGGAATCTGTAATGGGAGTAGGCAATTAGATAAACCTGGTTTCTGTAATGGGATTAGGGGATAAGAGAAACCTGGTTTCCCCAGGTAGATTTCTCCTGGGTAATGTCAATGTCTTAGCTATGTATAGGTTGTCGGGTTTCCAATCAGTTCAAGTACCTATGTGCATAACAAAGACTTCAGTAAGTGGGACTGGAACTGCAGAGCGGGTAGATAAAAGGGGAAAGGGGAAAAGGGCGGCTGTAGCTCTTGTGGTCGAACGGTCCTCCACCAATCGTAAGGTCGGTGGTTCCATCCTGGCCCTAAATGTCCAAGTGTTCTTGGGCAAAACACTGAACCCTGAATTGCTCTTGATGCTAGGCCATCTTCGATCATCATGCGTCATGTATCAGCGTGAATGGTGAGCCGGTGGCACCTTGTATGGTAGCCTTAGCCACTGAGGATGAATGCGTGTGAATGGGGTGAATGGTGCCGGTAGTGTTTTAGTGACTAGAAAAGCGCTGTAGAAGTGCAGTCCATTTACCATGAAAGGAGAAATTATTATAGATCATCAAAGTCTAAATAAGTCGGTTTGCACTGCTGAATGTTTAACTAATTGTTAAATTCAGACACTTTCTTGCTGTGAGGGAACGCTACGGCCTCCCTGCATGTCCTCCTCAGCCTGCTCCCACACAGAGACACACACCAAATAAAATGTAATTAAAAAATAAAGGACTGCCACAGTGTCTTCTCTCACTGGTACAGTCAAAATAAGAAATTCATGCTTTTAAAACAAGGTCAGATAGAGAAGTCTGATTACTACCTGCTGCATGAGCTCTGTCAGGCTGTAATGCACTGTGAACATCTTTTTACTGAAACAAGGTATTCTCCAAATAATCTATTTGATTTACAAGCTACTGTATGTTCATATACATAACATATACATAGCATAACATATACATAGCATAACACATAAAGGTCAGCCACAGGGTTATTTAAATAATGTTGACATTTGTTCTGCAATTTGTCTTACAGCACTTGACAACATGCAATAATCATTACAATACCATGAACTAATTGATAATTTCATTGTAATTGTGTTTCCTCAATATTAACCTACAGTATATTTGATGACCAGGAGTAGTGAATTGTTGCTATCATGTTTTATGGACTGCATAGTGTAATTGGTATTCTATGCACCCTCTACTCTCTACATATCTTCAAATACATTCTTAATTAATGGTTGTAGCCTGAAGAGTGACATTCTCGATGGGACAAAATTAAAATCCTTTTCTCCCCCCCTTCTGTCACACGCTGCCTTAGAGCATATAGTCATGGCGGTAATTGTTTTTTGGGAGCGTAATGGGGGGACATTGGCTTTTTCAGTGCACTGCCCAGTAGCCCTGAGGGGAAGAGAAAGGCACTAATGATCTACATATATAACCCCAAATTGACATAGAATGCCGGGTACCTGGGAGATTTATGCCGCCAATTTGAATGGTTAAGCGTATTCCTGATGAGCTCTGGCTGGCTCCATATGCCGCTCTCAGACAATGGGGCTCTCAGTGTGTCTGAATGGGCCTCCATAGCTCACATTGCTGGCTCTGTTCTGCAAAGATTAAGTGTAAGGGGGTCTTTTTAGCACAGGATCTCATGCAGAATGTGCTCAGTAAACTATACTTAATATAAGGGGGTTCATACAGGGTTACAGTGTACTCCATTGTTGTGTTATTGTGGCTCAATTCTAATGTTTGGTACATAACGCTAAAATAGTAGCTATGTCTTATAGCAACCACTGAAGCATATGCTTTATGGAAATTATCAGCATGGTTGAACTGCATCTTGATTCTATACCCAAACATATTCCTTGGCTGGAAGTCTTTTTATGTAGATATTATATATAAATAGGTTCACTCTCAACAAGACATCCATAATTTAAAAAATGCAAATTTCTTTTTAGTATTTGAGTAAAACTTCAAATAAGGGAAACTTCTGAGGTTATTAGCTATCTCAAGACATTTTCATTCAATCAGACTCTTTAGAAAACCAATCATCTGTCAGCAATAATACCCCTTTTGACCTTTTTTTGATTTTATCAGGTGTGATATCTTAGAAACTGTTGATTAATATTTGACAAAACCTGGAGGCTGCATCTCAGCACTGCATTCCAGTATTTTCATAATTACATGGATTAGCCTGAGGGAGATGCTACACATATTTTTAATAAACAGACCACTCCACCTTTAGTTTAAATTTAGTTTTTTTCCTGTGCCATAAAGTAAACAAATAAAAAGTGACATAACTATTTCTGATTGGGTAAGGAGAGTACTGCATCTTTAACAACATGGTCTCATGGCAGCTTGTTAAATGGTCACGTTATTATATTATATCTATTGATTCGTGTACAAGGACACGTTTATGTTGTTTTTTTCGTGGTGGTCAGCACATAATGGGAAGCATCTATACGGAGGTTGGGTTTAGGAAAAGAAGAACGGGGAAAGGACACGTCACACGACGAGACACGATTTGCGGTCTCTGGGGGACGTGCGACAACAACGGGATGGTTGTGTTTAGTAAGAACCACGGGGAAATGAAACGGCACACGTGGGACATGATCCCCGGGGTGAAAGTCCTGTGTTGTTTGACCCATCCACCACCCCAACCAACCTTCTTGCGCGGATTTTCCGCATTTCATACTACTCGCTAACGTAGTCGTTGCTGCTGTGAGACTGGGTTGTCTTTAGTGGGAGGCAATGTGCATGTGTATGGTTCTGCCATGAGACCATTAGCAGATCTCATCTCTCTGTGAATTATTTCATTAGAAACTATTTCCTCCTTCTATCTTATTGTCAGGGATCCAAACCAGCCTGTCCCCCAGGACACCAAGTTCATCCACACCAAGCCCAATCGCTTTGAAGAAGTGGCTTGGACACGCTACAACCAGAAAGACCAGCTTTACCTACACATTGGCCTGAAGCCCCGGGTAAAAGAGCACTACCGTGCCAACAAGGTACAGTTAGATATTACGAAATGCACTTTATGTTGTAGTTATAGTTATACATAGCTAAACAGATATAGTTGGTAGATTTGGACAGCTCAGGCAAACTCTAAATAAGAATGACACTTTTGTTGATCTGATATTTGGGTTTGGGGCAAATTATTTCAATGCCTTATTTTACTTCAATTCAAAGCAAAGCTTAACCATTAAGATTAAGTTGAGATATTAGCATACAAGTTGTCAGAATAACTACATTCCAATGTAATGTCATATTGATTTTGGTATGCTCCTCTCAAGACACTTCTTATATTTGGTTTCTATTCATTCTCTCTCCCACTTCATATTTTCTCTCCTCTCCTCAGGTCAACTTGTGGTTGGAGCTGGTTCCTCATCTGCACAGCCTCAACGAGGTCACACAGCTCATCCCCACCACCACCAAGGTTGGTACTAAACCATATATATATAACCATATATATCTCATTCGGCTTCTGAAAAATTAACTACCTGAGTTAAAGTAGACCCAAGCAACTTAAAAAAGGAATTTTAAAGTGCAATATAGATTGTCCTATCCAATCCTGCCCTCGGTGCCTCTTGTGAGCTCTTACATACGTGGTTTGGCATGACATGATTGACATGTTAGAAATTGAAGTGCTAGAAGATCAAATGCTTCTTTTAAGCCACACACAGCTATAGTTTTAGTATGGTGAGGAGGAAATTCACATCTGTCAACATATACATCAGCTTTACTATCAGTTGTCATAGGGATTCCATACGTTCTAATCCCAAAAACAGCATATCAGGTGTCATCAATTAATACAAATCTAGTTTTAAGAGTTTTGGGCCACCCAATCTATTGCTAAATGTTGTGTTAGCTGGGGCCTTTCTGTGTGGAGTTTGCACGTTCTCTTTGTGCCTGCGTGGGTTTGCAACCTGTCCAGGATGTAGCCCACCTCCCGTCCTCCCCGCAACCCTCAAGGATAAGCGGGTATAGCTAATGGATGGATCTTTTGAAATTTGATTTGATTAAACATGATTTGTATGCCATTATCTATATATTGGATATGTTGTATTGTCCTCATCAGAGGAACAACACCAATTGTCAATTGTTCAAATGCATGACTCAACATTTTGTGAAATACACTTCTTTGCTGAGAGTTAGACGGATACAACTCTCATATGTGTGCATTATGTATGGATCTAGAGCAATGAGTTGATTAGCTTTGCATTAAGACTTTGAGCTTAGGTAAAACAGCCCCACTCTGCCCAATGTTAATCAGGTCAATACACAAACAGAAAACAAAACAAAAAGTGATGTTGTGGTTTTATAAGAAGTTACTTTCTATGTTTGGACAGAGCTAGGCTTGCTGCTTTTTTTTCTGATTTCTATCTTTATGCTAATCTAAGCTAGGCACCTTATGGCTACAGAACAAATTATAATGTGCAAGAGGGCCAAAAACCCAACATTTCCAATAATGAAGGTGTTAAGACCAAAGCTTGGCTTTTTAACTAAATACCTGCACTGGGTCGGAATGGACTGGAAGTGTGCAGAGACTCTATTTCTCAAATAAATCTGATAAAAAAGTGTGTTAGCATGAAGAAGATTGAACTTTCTCAAACACTATATCCTTGAACATCGTTTAAACTCTTAAAATCAATTACATACTGACTGTTGTTCTTCCTGTCTTCAGATCCCTCAACCGGAGGCTACCAATCGCACCCCGAAGACTAAGGTTCTGGCAACCAAGCGCCCTAACCCGAGTCCATTCCCCACTGAGACCCAGGACAGCCACAACCAGCCACACCTGGTGGACCAGCGTGACTACTCCACTGAGCTGTCAGTGACCATCGCTGTAGGAGCTTCCCTGCTCTTCCTCAACATTCTAGCCTTCGCCGCCCTTTACTACAAGAAGGACAAACGCCGGCATGACGTCCACAGGCGCTGCAGCCCCCAGCGGAGCGCCGCCAACGACCTGGCTCACACTCAAGAGGAGGAGATCATGTCCCTGCAGATGAAGCAGCACTCAGACCTGGACTGCAGGGGAGTGGGCGACTCCCTGCACCCGCACGACGTGGTGCTGAGGACTGCCTGCCCGCCTGACTACACTCTGGCAATGAGGCGCTCACCGGACGACATCCCACTTATGACACCAAACACCATAACCATGATCCCCAGCACCATGGGGGGGCTCACCTCACTCCACTCTTTCAACACCTTCCCCAGCAGCGGGCAGAATAACACCCTGCCCCATCCGCACCCACACTCACACTCCACCACCCGGGTATAGCCCTGTGGATGCACCCACGCAGGCTGGACTCTGATGGCTGAGGCAAAAAGCTAACGGCACTGCTGCAGCAGAGACTTAAGGCCGACATGCTGACAACCACAGAGCTGTCAGGAGCTGAAACGCCAGCCTGGAGTTGCCAGACACCCATGGAATTACACTGGGATTGTACAACACCCTGTTAATACCTGAGGGAATATAGTCAAGGGATTTCTGGGGGTTTGGACCAGAGGAAAAAAATAATAATAATGTTTTTGTAGAAAAAAAAAGAAAAAAGTACAAATAAGGAGTTTAAGAAAAACAACCTCACAAGCTAAAACAAAGAGGAGGATGTTTTTAATTATTATTTTTGTTCTGATATTGCAGCAAAACATGGTACAGTAAACTACTTTTTCTTTCTAATGACAATGGCCTTCGGGAAATTTTGACAAATGACTGCTTGACAGTATTATCTGGAAGCAGAACAGAGCATCAGACACGTCTCGGAGGTGAGAAGAGGGGAGCACTTTGTAAAAGAAAGAAAATATTGTTCTCCTTTGGCATCGCACAGCAGATTACTCTGTTGTGGGGCACAGAGTAGATGCGGTGCAAACCAATTTAGGCATGTGTTAACTTCATAAATGGAGGCTATGTAAGATAAAGCAAAAATAATTGTTGAATAGATCAAAAGAAGGACTGGAAACTTCAAGGAAAAAAAGAAACCCTGTATGCACAATGGAACCATTTTGAGGAAAAAAATGTCACAGATACTTTTCATCCATTTATTTTTGAGGATCAGGAACAATTTTATTGTATAGAACCTATTTACATATCTAGATCTGTACACTAAGCACCAGGCTGTTTAAGCCCTCTTCTCTTGGGGGGTGGGTGGGTGGGGGGTCTATACTGCAAACCTGCCAGCAGGACTGTACCAGTGGGAATCGAGGATCCACCTACTGGCTTTCTGGCAGTTCCAACTTCAACACAGAGAGCTGGGGGACAAAGGATAATTGGATATTTTAGCACGATGCGCATGACAATTTATCTGCTTGATGGCTGCTCTGCTGATTATGTCATTATTAAGAATAATTTTCACCCTTTCCCTTGCATTGGAGCAATTTCAGACGGATTTGCTGATTGGATTACAGGAAAACACACACCCTTGCAGGACCATGGAAAATACAGTTCCAGGTTGTGAATGTTGTGGCTGGGGATATGGTAAAACTTTCTTGCATAACATAATATAGCTTGAGTGGAGCTGGGCATATAAGGACTAGTTTTGTACTCTGTGTGTTGGTACTACTTTTTGATAGTGGTGAAATCACATTACACTGTATCAATCAAACTCATTGTACCTTCAGTTGAGATCAATGTTCTTTGCTATTCTACCTATTGGACCACTTTTCCATATAGAAGTAATTACCTGCACCGTTTATTCCATTGCCCACTTTTTTTTTTTCTTTAACTGAAAGGTGTTGATTAAGTGACACAGTGGATGCCCATTGGTATATAAAAAAAGAGGATGAAAGTAGTGGAAAATATGGTAAAAGAGTGAATCTCTTGGCTATATAGCTTTTATTTTACTTAATCCAGCCAGGTTCTGTAGAGCTGTTTGAAACCTGAATGCCTGTACATGACTTCTGTAAGTCAAAGGCCAAGCACAGACAGATCACATTGGGTGGAACTCTTTGGAAATGCACAGCAGGTGGATGAGAGGAAGAGCTAGGGTCAGGCTAGGCCAATTCTCGTGGTGCACTCTTCATCTAGTTTTTACCATTAGCCAAGGTTGATTGATTTGTGGAGGCACATTGCATTATGGGAAGAAAGAAGAAAGGCCTCCCATAGCAGCTGGGAGCCACAGTCAACCCTCTTTACCTCACTTTAAAGAGCTACTACTTTTCTTCTTTTGTCCCCACTCTTTTTCTACTTAAGATTCTCTACTGTCTCATCTTTTATACTGAGCTGACAGGTTGGGCTGTTAGCAAAACGGTTTCCTAACGCATTCACACCGCCTTCATTTTACCGTCTCCTGCAAGACTCTCTGCCATCGCTAACATCTTTAGGTCAGTGAAGCCTCGTCGTCTAACGATGTTTGCCACTGTAGTAGGAATGTGTCATACAGCAAGACCGCAGTCGGATCCAGTCACTTAAGAGTCATTGCGGGGGTAAAGTGGTGATCTTTAAAAAACAGAGAGAGAGGAATACCCTAGATGGCAAGCCTATTGTGCTCAGATATATAAGTCTGAATGCTGGCGCAGAGATGCTACTTGGTAAGCTGAAACGCTTGTCTCCCTGTTTTCCTTCCACTAAAATGTAGATGTGTGGAGGCCTCTGTTGGGAGAATACATCCTGCCCCGTTTGGCTCGCTCACAGGCACTGTTCAGTCATTCAAAAAAATGAGTGCAGACTTACCCCATATAACACTGCAGCACACAAATTGGTTGGGGGATACATTTAGTCTATCATAGGGAGTGTTGCTTTTTGGGATAAGATTTAAATTGAATAAACTAATTACATCTATTTGCTCCAGATTGTTTCTCTGGATGAAATGAACCACCAAGGCTTGATCTGGGATTCAAACAAAAGTAAGATGCCAAGGCTATTATCACATATCATTCTCATGGGCCAGGGACTTTTTTAATACCCTTCTTTGTAAAAACCAGCCAACAACATAACAAAGTGTGAATTTCAGAATCTGGGGACAATCCGTACTGATTGCCCACACACATGCAAACACATGTACACCTCACACACAACCATGTGCTAAGTGATTAGGCTTAGGCTTTCCAAGTGTTTTGGTATCTACTCAAGATAGTGAATATTGTCTAAAATCTATATATATATATATATATATATTCAGAATATTTTGCAACAGCAAAAATCCCTTCCATGCAAGATAATATAATTACCAAGAAGTATAATATACAACATTGTCTAACTGTCAGCTGTGATAGGATCAGAGTACACAATATGACAGACTCAGACATCTGGGACACTTCTCAGTGTTGCATCAAAAAGACTAGCATGTTATTTCTTGCTATCGCTCACCTAGTTTGACAACTTCTCTGATGTTTTCAATGAGGTTAATCCATAGGAGCATGCCATAAACATGGTAAAGCAAGACAAATTATATTTTATTTTAATTTCAGTGAACCTGTAACCATTTGACTTTCGCCTTTGGGTCAGGAGCAGTATACCAAATGAATTACACCTGTTGGTGAGACGTCACCTGTTGCACACATATATGCTGTGCACCCAAACACTCACCATCTTTCTACCAATTGGGAAAGAAAAAAAACGGACCACTAAGAAACGATCAATGGATCCAGATTCAATTCAAGCAAGTTATGATTTGTTGGGGTTCAATGTATAGCCTACCATATCTCTCAGCAAAGTCACAACAATAATTCTATGATCACCTCATCTGACAGAGCAGCCATCTCAAAAGACAAAAACATTGTGTAGTCTGATCTGAGCTTGAGACTTAAAGGACAATTCCGGCGCAAAATGAACCTAGGGGTTAATAACATATGTGTAGAGAGTCTCCGTTCTCTGGGATATGTTTTCATGCTAATCATGCTAATGTGTCTTGAAACAAGCTAGCGAAAACCGGTGGTTAGCTTGTAACGCTAGCTTTCGGGGCAGAGGGTAAATCTCTATTTTATACAACTAACAATGCTCAAATTAGCACCACACCAGTCGAATGATGAACATCGTGCAACCAGTAACCAGTAACATAGCTCAAACACAGCATTCGTGGTTCGACTGGTCATGACTGTTTTCCAAGATGGCGCCTGCATGTAAACATGAACGCTACTTCTTTATAATCTATCTTTTTAATAAACTGTCTGTACACTTACAAAATTCTCAATGCTTCGGTTTACATGTAGGGACCCTCATTATGCTACCGTGTGTAAGTGTAAGTGTGGTGCTATTTTGAGCCTTGTTAGTGGTATAAAATAGCGATTTACCCTTTAGCTAGCATTACAAGCTAATCACCAGTTTGCGCTGGCTTGTTTCAAGCTAGAGCCACATTAGATTAGCATGAAAACATATCCCAGAGAACAGTTGACTCGGTACACATATGTTATTAACCCCTAGGTTCATTATGCGCCGGAATTGTCCTTTAACATTACATTTTGGGGTGGCATTTCACTTGGATTCATGTTCACATCAATTTGACTAAAAGCATTCTGGGTCACAACATACCTGCATTTTTGCCATACAGACTACAAGGCACCCATAAACCACTTCATTTTGAAACTATAGGATTGCAAAATTGCAATAGCTTTGGAATTAAAAAACAACACAGCCTTCACAATGTAGATATGCAGAAAGAATACCTCATTATAGTGAAAAATACAATTAGCTCTACATTACTAAATCAGTAACATGGTTAACAGTAAGTTGAAGTAAGTAAGTTCATGAAAATATATATTACAGGGATTGGGATAGTGCATTAGTGAGCACCTTCCCAATTCAAGCACTGCTCTCCAGAGAAATGACATGGGGCAAATGAAGGGCCACCCATTGAATTAAACATGCAATTGTCCTGATAGGTAAATAGTCAAGCAATTGCAGGGCCATGCTAAATAGCTGACAGCTGAGAATGAATGCTAATTAATAATTTACCATGCTTTCAATTGTCCGACTGATGATAGGTCACAAGTGCAAGCCAACTGTATCTTGAGAAAAGTGGGAGAAGTGCTGGTCAGCACCTGGCATATTTGAGATAAAAAAAATGGAAATTGCTAGAAGCTGTTGTGAACTCAATGTATGGTGGCAACTGCTAACAAGATTTAGCATGTGTGGGGACTACATACAAATACAACAGTCCTCGTTTTCTCATACAGAACAAGCAGGCCTGCTGGATTGCTTGAGGATGTAAAACTAGACAGACTGACTAAAAACTTGTTGGAGAGGAGGTGCTGCAATGACTCATGAAACAGGGGTTATATAAGTGAGGACATGCATTAAATAGATTTATCATGCCCAGCAACTGACACAGGAGAAGCATGGTTACCAAAGCAAATTAAAACAGTATCATCAGTGAGGAAACTGCAACTTTTGAAAGTAAAAGCATTTGATGACCTTCACACCCCTAATGAGAAGGGCTGGCTGTGCAGATTGAGAGAGCTAATGACAGCGTAACATATCACAAAAAAACTAAAAGGCCAGAAAAAAAGAGAGAGTGTTTGGAGATTGATTCAATCTTGAGTTAGCTGCACAAATTCAGAGTCAGCTACAGTGAGCATGACTGATTGAAGCACTAGCTAGCTGCTGCCTCCCTGGTGATTGAGAAGATGTGAGAAAGATTTCAAATACACAGTACCAGAAAAGAAGGACTAGGGGGAACCACTCACAGACCAGAGATAAGGGACCCACAACCTTTAATAAGACTGAAGCACTTGCTGGCCAATACTAGTAGGCTAGCTGACTGCAAAAAAATGATAGCTAGCATGCTAGTTGATTAAATTGCATAACAGACTAGCAGAGCACAGTCCCCAACTTAACAAACTCACATAAATACTGCAAAACAGTGGGTATGCACCATTTGAACCTAACAGCCCCAAAAATGAGCATGGACAAACAAAACATCTGACATAGAAACGTTGAAGTTTTCAGTTCACCATTAGCTCTCTGGTAGCCGTATTGGTTTTTCATAAGACGCTTATTTCATTTATCTAATGACTCTGCCAGTACAACAGCATTTAACCAGACCAGGTTAATGACCTCAATTGTCACTCACTAGTTTGTGTTAAGTTATATCCTACATGTTTTCCTGCTAGCTAGCTTAGTGTCTGGTCAGCTGTAGTCTGGCTTTGCCAGACCATCCACAAGCTGCAGAGCGTAGGAGGGTCTGGCTACACCCAAAAGCATTCCGGGATGGGAGCCGGACGGGATGGGGAGCCAGACGGAGCTGCTGCAAAATTGTCGTGTGAGAGAAAACTCAGATTGGACAGATAGCTAGCTGTCTCAATTTACCATGCAGAGATCTGAGGAGCAGTTAACCATAGTTCTCATGAATCCACCGGAGTTTAAAATTCCAACAAAAACCACTAACCAAAAGAAAGCGGAAGGAAACGGAATTCAGCGAAAATACATGCATCCGGCGGCACCGGCGCAATCCCGGAAGTGGAACGTCAAGGATATTAACTAGGTCAGCTGTAACTGTCTACTGTTGTTGACATATACTTACTTGTGGATATCATATGGATACTAAAGGTGCCCTATGAAGTTTCCAATATTTGTTTTATTCAATGTTTCCTACCTAATACCTAGTTACTTTGCTACGGCCTAACAAACATGTGATAAAAGCTTTTGCAAAGCTTTTTTTGTCAGTGTTTGGAAACTTCATTTTTTCATCTTTTTTCTTCTCCACTTACTACAGTAATTGTTACATTTACAGTGCTAGTTCTTAATGCACATTACCTTCCTCAACTGTCAATTGCTGGCCCCTGCAATTGTTACCCCCATGCTTTTGACGTGCTTGTGTGTTTGTATGCACGTTCTGGTAGAGCACAATTTACCAACAATACTGAGACACTCTCATCAAAACATTGCTCAACAGCACCACTGGTGGTCAAAAACTCCACAGGGTACCTTTAATGTCAAGTAAGGGCTAGGACTTAACAGAATCGGGCTAACAACAGTTTATAATGAGTAAACTAAAACAGAAAGAAATCTTCCTTATCAGATAATTCAACCCATTTTGAATAGTAAGAGCAGGCAACCAATATTGGTATTCTTTAATTTCAATAGAATTTATTATTCTTATTCAAGGAAGTCACAATTAATACTAATTTTAACACTCTACATGTGTAATCCTAGATTGCACCAAATTCTGACAGAATAGAATACATCAAAATATGCATCTGATTTGTTGTCCACCATAAACTCAGTCTTAAATATACAGTATGACATACTGTAGACGTCATCTGGAGCTAAATTGTTATTATCAGATTACTTTGGAACCTGTCAAGCTAACGTTTTCGCGAGGTAAAGCTGTTCGAAAAGGACTAAATAAATACATTTTTTTAAAAGAAAAATGCAAATGGAAAATACTAGAAATAAACATTAAAAAATTAACTGGGAAAGGGTGCAAATGGTTTTGCCATATGCAAGTGTTTACAAAGTCTTCAGTGTTTCCCCAGGATTTTATTCTTGTCAAAATGGAACACTTGGATTAGCATTTACACCATTATGGGAAACTAAAACGCTATTTTAAACTCTTTAATTTAAAGGCAGGGCCACACACCCACCTACCCTATGGTAGAGGAAACATTAGGCATTTAAACTCAGAACTAATAACAGTAAAAAATGACTGGGTAGTTAAACGAGCAAATAAAATATGAAAAGAAGCTAAAATTTAATTGCAACTTTTGTATATGCGGTGGCAATTTTAACAAGGAACATTATGACTTTTCTGAGGAGAAGGGTACACCTTTTATTTAAATTTACTAGACTATAAAAACATGAACATACACATCGATTTATTTTATTTTTTACACCTTTTTCAAATTTAGTCCCTGATTCGTGACTAGATTCATGTTTGTTAGACCATGAAAATATTTCCTCAATGCTTTGTGGTCAGCCCTTATGAGTGTATTTACATGGAAATTCCTACACTGATATTGTTCATTCTTCTGTTGAACTATACTTCATAGTCAATAACTGAGGCTTGTAAACATCTTATCCATCCGTGTTTATTTCTGCAATGTGCCTAATTGCTGTTTCTGCGTTAAGAATCTATGTGTGGTATGACATCCAGCTTGCCCTGACTTTTTAATTTGGATTTATTGGTAGTGTGCTTGTAAGAGCACTCTTTTTGAACAACAACAGTGTCCACATCCAAATGGCAAATGTATGTTGGAATGCCCCAGAGTTCATTCAAAGAGAGGAACTCCGAAACCAATCCAGGTAGCATATCTTCATTTCTGTTGAGTCCCAACACCAGTATGTTTTATGAGCCATTCTACCAGGCTGAGTATGAATCCACACCGTTTGGGACTGAAGACACTTAAGAAACCCTGTTCTAGGGGGACGCTTTACTTTAATTCCAGTGTAAATCTGCCCTGACTGTGGTCGACAGTCAGCCTGTACCGTAGTTTACAGGACAGACATTGAGGGGAGGAACAGGCACTGCGAATGAATGTAACGCAACGTGCCATTTTCTAACCTCAAATCACAGCAGAAGCGACAACAACCAAACCTCAGATTCATCCTGAGAGGTTTTTGCTAGCAGTCTAAAAACTGAAGGTGGATTTGTTCTTTGAATGCCATGTGAAACAGGGGGCACTATGTGAGCTGGTCTGGCATTTGTAATGTAGATTATTTGTCACTTGTCTTTCTTTCTGGTTAAATAGTAATTACTCTTCTGGAGCACAATAAATGATTTTAATATGCTGATATGTTTTTTTTTTCTCTTTCTCTTGAGTCTCCATTCATTATTTTCCGTGGCTGTTCTTGCTAAGTTGACTAATTTAATTGGTGAAGCATACAACAACTCTCCCTCACAAGTAATTACTCCGGCAATTTATTTAGATAGATTAAATTTGTTTTCTACAACTGAAAGCAGAACAAGCTTTGTCATTGCGGCATGCATTTTAAGACAATAAGCTGACACCTGGCGACACTTGAGCTTAAAAAAGAAATCCTGCTAATGAGAAAGATATTACAGTAAACCGTTTCATCTTTTTCGAATCTTCCTCCATGAATTCTCTGTCTATGCTTTTTCTCTTTCTTTTTTTTCTAGGTGGACTGCATTGTGGCGTATGGTATGATTATTGACTCTATCCATTTAACAGGTTGGGCATTAAAGCCCATGGCTTCTTTGAATCTTGTAATGTGAATATTCTGCAATTTGAGAAAAGTTGCTGTTAGCTCTTGGCATGTTCAGCCTTCATCTGAGCTTTCAATTGTCTTAAGTTTGTATAGTGGACCTGAGAGCTCAACCAACTGCTACTTAAGACAACACATGCAAATAGACAAAGACAAAAGGTTCATCATTTGATGACGCTACAAAATGAGAACACACAACCAAACACAGAGACACTGCTAGTCAAACAAAACACAACGGAAATAATTTAAAAAACAGTTTAATTCACTTAATGGAAATGAACAACGCAAGTTGTTTTGTGTTGTTTTTAGTTTTAACATTTTGATTGCATGCTTTAGACCATTATTACCATGTTACCATATTGTGGACCATTACTCATATTGGTAGGATAGTAATCAACAAAAGGCTAATATGCATTGATCTTTCAGGGCCACCATTAGTTTGTCAATAATAATAATAATAATAATAATCATCATCTATTTAGGATGTCTCGTCACAATTTGCAAACGCAAATACAATTTAAAACATTGATCTATGTAAAAGTATGAATAAAATAAATCACCCAAGCTCATTCCAATAAAGCATGTACACATTAAAATACATGAACTACATAAAAAAATACAGAAGAGCCCGTAGGGGAATGAAAACTTTCCCCCCCAAGTGATTTCAAATCAGTTACAGATGCTCAGATATAGCGCAAGCCGTTTTAACATAAAATCGTAACATTTTTTATCTAAAAAATTTGAATTATTGAGCTCAATAATTGAGTGACTGAATTATTAATTATTAATCGTATTATTGAGATCAAAAATGAGAATTATTGAGCTCAATAATTTATTTTGATCTCAATAATTCAAATGATTGAGCTCAATAATTAATTTATTGAGATAAAAAATTCGAATGATCAAGCTCAATAATTCATTTATTGCGATCAAAAATGTGAATTATTGAGATTAAAAATGACGCACATATGTACATATATTTGCATATATAAATCTCAGTCATGAAGGAAACCAATCAGCGTAGCTAGTTGAAAACGTGCCGGGCAAATGACTACATTTTATTAGCACTTTGTAAAAGCTAACATGCAATAACCTGCGCTAGAAGGGAGTTAGAGGTAGAAGACAGCCACCAACTGTTGTCATCTGTCAGGGATTCTTTTCGCCACAATCTAGACAGCCTTCGATCTCCCAACACCAGCCATGTTCAAGGTAATAGGGTTAGGGGTATGCAAATTTGCGATACGCTCTTTCAATTGTAAAAAGTCTCCTTCGGACTTGATCTAATACAAGCGCAGCCATGATGCACTGTACCTCTACTAGAAAATGACATCTAAACCCGTATGCAAATGTAATCTCCTCTCTCATCACCCTGAATTTTTTAGATAAAAAATGCAAATTATTGAGCTGAATAATTCAATTATTGAGACTTCCAATAAAGGAATGATAAAAGCTACATACAATTTCCTCAGACACATTAAAAGAGTTCAGCTTCTGCATCAAGTTAATTCTTTGTTGTCCTTGTTTGACAATTGTGGGGTGGCAGTAGCTCAGTCTGTAGGAAGTTGGGTTCCTACAGAAAAAAATCCCCACACGTACCAAAGTGTGGTGGACTGGTAGCTAGAGAGGTGCCAAGGTGCTCTTGAGCATGGCACCAAATCAATTGCTTGGGGTTTCTTTCCATAGACAGCTACAGCCCCCTCGCAAATGTTACTTGCGGGATTAATAAAGTATAAAATATTATTATTAATTCACTCTGTATTTTTATCAAATTTAATATTAGAGTAGAATATGGTTCCCAATGAGTTAACAATTTCAACATCTTGACTGCAAAAGTGGGATCTGCCCCGAAAAAACAACCTTAAGAATACAAATATGCTCTTTAAATTCTCAGATTATAAACAGGTGCATATTGGGTTCAGATGCCACTAATGTAGAATGTGAAAGACCATAAATGGCTTTATAAGTTAACAATTCAAGCTTAAAATTGTTTCTCAAAATAATCCAATGGAGAGCAGCTACAATTAAATAAATCTGTTCATATACCGGCCATACATGATGGAAGTAGTTTTGGCAGAGACCAGAATATAATGTATTACAGTGGTAGAGGAGACAAAACGAGGGTGTTTACGTTATATACCGTAATTCCTCAAATAAAAACCAGGGCCTTTATTTTCCACGAACTGCAGAAGGTACCAGGCTTTTATTTGAAGCAGGCTTTTGTTAGAGGCAGGCTTTTATTTCTAATTGCATCTGTTTATAATTGTTTTAAATAAACTATTTTAAATGAAAAGCCATAGAGTTCCAGTGGACAGAGATCATTCATTTTGTTAAGAAACATTTGCAAAAATATCACCATATACAACAACAGCCAGAAGGGTGACAAAGCAGTTTGGGTCAGAATTAATCAAACACCACCATTGTGTCAGTTTGAACCCTGGAAATGTACCGGGTATTTATTTCAAATACAGGTACTACGGTATTGCTAGTAGATTACAATAAGAGCATACAGTAGTTTAGTAAAACACATTGCTGGTTTGCAGCACACCAGTATCTGATTAACATTACAGACGGTAGCTATTTGTTTCTAGCTCCAGGCTAACTTTTTTCCTCCCACCTTCAGCTAGCTAGCTGTGCAAGCTAGCACAGCTAGCTCGCTGAAGCTAGCTCTTGTCAGCTAATCTTGTCAGCTCATCCTTCTGTTTCTTACAGTATCGGATTCTCCTGGGGTCAATGTCAAAATTTCTTGCAGCTTTTTCACCCGTTTTCCTCCGCATACTTTAAAACTCTTTTCGTTTTGTTGTTGAAAAGTCTGTCACTAGCACCAGAACCCGTCATTCTCTGCTAGCACTAAATGAGACCCGTGTTACATCCAATGTAGCTACTGCCATCTATTGGCACCTGTACGTTACTACAAACTACACTTTGCTGAGTTACACATACAGCCGCATTGACTAAAATACCGGTAGGACAATAATACTTTACATGAGTACCATAATCCAGAAAAACAAAGTGTGGAAAAAAACATGAATATATATTGTTGAATCTGTTAAATTAAATTGGTAGAAATGTACATTACGATGAACTTGAATTTTATTTGTACTTAATATTATATGAAAGGCATTTAGGAAATTATCCACACAAATTTTTTCCCCTTTATTTATCTGTGTTGACCAAGCCCCCGACCACTATCAGATTTTAATTGACGACTGTTTTTTTATTTGAGGAATTACGGTAACTCACTAACCTTAGATTAGACAGTCCCCAGACCTCTCACTGCCTTCATCTATGACATATTTTTAAAGACATTCAAATGCTGTTGACTGCTGCTTGCTTCCCTGGTGTGAAAACAACTAACCAATCAGAGTTTTGTAGGAAGGATAAGGATTAGGATGTCATCTTCCTGTGTTACAAAAATGGTCACAAATTTGTCAAGTGTTGATGTGGTCACACAGCTGTACAGGTTCTTGTAAGAAAAAAATCTGTTTCTTTATTGGGAATGATGTGAGTTAAGTGTTCCTAGAAATCACAAATTGGATGTTTTTACACCATCTTAGAAGTAGGTTAAACAGACAGTAAACTCCCTTTCTCTTTCTAACAGTAGCTTCTGTGTAACTAAAATAATTGCATAACAAACTGAAATTTAAAGTGTCATTTCCCATTATATTTGGAAGGTTTGAAGGTTTGTGAATTCCCCATCATTCTAACTCATTACTCTGCCTTTAATAACTTTAGCGGAATAGAATATTATGCCCATTTTGTTTTTATCGTAGCTGTTCTCTTATTTTGTTTGCACATGTTGCTTCCTGTAGCGCCAATTAGGATTTTGAATCATTCAGCAGTGCATAATGTTTAATTGTTTTCCAGCTTGTGATGCTTTAGTTATGTATTGCAGTGCCATAGATGCATGATAAGAGCTGTAAAAATTCAGAGCAGTGTGCTTTGTGGTGTTCTGCCTACGGACTTCAAGGTCTGTTTTTGTGCCTATGGGGTTGCAATGCTGCATTATGTTCCCTCTGATCTTAACTTTCATACCAATACAAGCACCCTCTTACGCACAGACACAAAAAGAAGCGAACTTGCACTCTGTTTTAAAAATAATTGGATATCACTCAGCATTCAACCTCCTTGGAAAATGGTGACATTTTCCAGCTCTTTGCCAATGATTAGAAACAAATTATGCCTGAGACTAACTGACATTTGGAGAGCAGTCGGCTGTTTGGAGTGTAAAGGATCAACAGAGATGTTTATGCTCTGTGTGTGTGTGTGTGTGTGTGTGTGTGTGTGTGTGTGTGTGTGTGTGTGTGTGTGTAGATGCATGTATTTGCCTGACCAAGGGCATACACTACTGTGGGCTGCTCAGCCAGAGGGCCCTGTAGGAATAGCTTGATAAGGGAGGCTTATTTACCATAATAATGCATCTCATCTCTGCACATCAAACACTCCTGCCTGGTCTGATAACCCGCTCTTTAATTTAGCACAACTGTTTGATCTAGCTGTGCTGCTGCTGTCCCAGGGCCATTCTCGCGAGCAGTACAACAGTTGGGTAATTGCTGTGTACTTTAGCAATGTTTCACAAATAGAACAGTTGCGTAACATTGGTGCACCTATTGTGGAGAGCTCTACTGAGTTGTGAGAAGCCAAAGATGAGTAAAAGGGATATTTCCAATCACATAATTTCAGAGAGTATTGGTAATCATATCTAGCCTGGGAACTAGACAAATCTGCCACGCTCATATTTCATTTGCTCTGGCAGATAATGTTCGGCCCCCTCCCTTCCAGCTGAATGGAACCTGGAATGGCCAATCACAACCGTTTAACTCATGTGGGGCAGGTTTAAGACGATGACAGATGGAGGACCATCATGCTTGAATGTAGTTACTGGACACAACTGGCCTTCTCCATCCATCGTAGTCTCGCTTTGCCAGACCTTCCTCCACAGCGCCACGGTGCCTCTGCAAAATAGCCTCAGGAAGGAACTTGTTTTGGTGAAACGTGTACGTTCAAAAGTTGTTTTAGTCAAACTCGTATCTTTAGCGAAGCAGAGAGCTGCTTCACGCACGCTTCTGGGAGGCGCGTTGCGCAGCTGGTTGAATATCAAACATTGACCGGAACGCAGCGCAGATGTGCCTGGTGGAAAATACCGGTAAGGCTGATGAGAATGTCATTAGTTTTGATGGATTGAAGTATTGGATAAATTAACATTTTGACATGATGATGGCGCTAGATCAACAAAGTTACCATACTAGCCATAGCACTGCTGTGGCTAAAGAAAGATAAATCTGACTAGTTTTAGACCAAGATGAAACAATTTCTAAATAACACTATTTAGTTAAAACATAAAAATAAAATACAGACTGTTGAGACTGTAGTTGGTGTCTGGATACAATTATGCTGTGGGGAGATATATGAAGTTTTGACTGTATATGAAATATATATATATATATATATTTACATCTATTTACATATATATATTTACATCTACTTTTAAAATTAATTAAATACGTAAGTAAAATGTATGCAATTAGCGCTATTTACAGATATAAGTCACAAAGTGCATTACAAGGGCATAAAACAAGATACAAGAAAGAAATTAATGAAGATGAATTGACCACCTTAGCAACGTGTTTAAAAATTGCAATACTAAGGACACAATACTACATCATATACTGTAACATATAACATAAGCACAATGTAAGGCGACAGGTTGGGATGGTGCAAACAGTTCTTTCACCCTGAGACTGGGTTTCATGTCCCCAGTGAAAGAAGATAACACATTTTTTTATTACTTTAAGGAACAAATGGAACAATTGGAACAAACGGAACTACGTCACATTCTTTTTAACATGCGTAACTGGAAGTGAAGAAATGTAACAGATGTACTGATTTTAAACCAGACCACAATCTTTTTCTAAAACTTAACAGTTAAGTTTAAAGTTTTGGTCCTTACCCTTACTTGAACAAGTGTCATAAGTAGTTTTTGTGTCTAAACCTAACCAAACTGCAACTGTTTTACAACTGTTATCGACACGTTTAAAAACCGCAACCTTTACGTTATGTGGTTTAGAAATTAAGACGGAAAATGCTCCTGTGAGTCGTATACCTGCCCCCACTAGGGGTGCTAATTTATGAAATGCTCACATGGGTCTTACTAATGGGTATACAAACTATATAAATGTATGGTTTGGAAGACTTGTTGGTCTAACTCCAGACACATGTCTTGATGTCATCAGGGTTATTTTGTCAGACTTGACAGAGCTTCTTCAGAGTCACAGAACAGAACAATGACAATTAAAGGAGAATTCCAGTTGATTTCAACACGTACCTCTGTTATTTGTTGTCACGTAGTGCTGTCAGTAGCAAGAAAAAAACTAAAACAATCGGTGCTGCCTACACCGTGTTATCCTCCTGCTAGCATTAGCACCCAACAGGCTTAAACAGGGCAAGTTTTAAACTTGTTTTTAGCCTCTTAACATGTTCAAAATGTCATTAAAAGTGCCTACCCATGTGAAGTGATTCCTTCCGAGTGAACAAAGTGAATCTGACTGCAGTAGATGTGAAAGAAATGCATGAAAGTTCTGCTAATTCAGCCCTGTTTAGTTCCGGTGTTGAGAAGGCAGTTAAGAGTGCTTCGGGACTGTCTACAAACTACAATACAGAAAAGATATACAACAAAAATATGTAGGCTATTAATTTAATGATTAAATAAGGTAGTGTCTCCAAACTTACCTCAATTACAACTTGTCTCCTGCTAGTTGTACTACAGCACGTACTTTAAAAAAAATAAGCATATGCCTATTTTTCTTTTCAGCGTTGTAGTTTGTAGATGGTCCCGAAGCACTCCTTGCAGTATCAACACCGGAACTAAACAGAGCTGAATTAGCAGAACTTTTATGCATTTCTTTCACATCTACTGCAGTCAGAATCACTGTGTTCACTCGGAAGGAATCACTTCACATGGGTAGGCACCTTTAATGACATTTTGAACATGTTAAGAGGCTAAAAACAAATTTAAAACTTGCCCTGTTTAAGTCTGTTGGGTGCTAATGCTAGCAGGAGGATAACACGGTGTAGGCAGCACTGATTGTTTTAATTTTTCTCGCTACTGACAGCACTCCAAATTTAAAAACAACAGAGCTACGTGTTGGAATCGACCGGAATTCTCCTATAACTGGTAACAGAAAATAAAAAATTCTTCAGGCACTCTTAGGCTGGGCTTTATTTAGTTGGTAGTAATGGTTTAAAACAACAATCGGTTTCACTCTCATGCATAATGCAAAATGTTCCCCCAAAAGACACATTGTGTTCAGCAAAGAGGTGTGCCATATGGATCATGTATCATTTATGTATCTCGAAATTGGTAGCCAATTTCTGGGCCTCCTGCCGCTCCAAAAGGCACTAAAGTTTGCAGTGAACTATATTACAGCAAATTCATTTTGGGGTTATATTTCAGACGAAAAGATAATAATAATGAAATTATTAACTGACATTCCCTAGCCACTTATTAGATTTCCAAAATTTGCTCTGCTTTGAGGCAGATGAGTCACACTTTCCCCCTTAACAAGCATTTTTAATCACTCTTTTGTTCTGTTCCTGACAACACACACAGCAAAAGCTTTGTTCATGGTCTGTGTTCAATTTAATTGGGATTTGCTGAGTTTCTGCGTCGTTTGAGTCGGTCCACTGGATCCTACCCTCAGGTAAGGCAATTATAATCAGCTATCGTCTCTCTCTTGTTCAAGGCCCAGCTTCTTCTCAAAGAGCTTTTTTTGCAGAAAAACACAGATCGGAGTTGATCTGAGCTCTGTTTACAAGTTTATTGATCAAACACTTTTGGATTACACATAACATCTGTTCAGTGTGTTTATTTTAAATCTGAAAATTGAATCCCAACTCACCCAACATCATTGATCCTATTTTGGGTTTGCCAAACTGCAGGTAAAAGACAAAGTGTGACTGATGCTATTTCAGCTGTTAAAAGATGTAAATGCTGTGTTACTCAGAGCTATTATCACATTTTATTTCATTTGATCACAATGGTGTGTAAACCCAGACCCATATTGTTTGAGTTAGAAATGAGTTACTGTCAACACAAGTGAATGAAGCATTTCTCTCGCGTTTCATCCTATGTCTACAAGCGATCAGCCTGCCGTGATTGAACCAAACAAATTAAATCTGAGAGGATCTGATGCTTCTCTCAGCCTGTCCGTCTGAATACATTTGATCTTAATGAGATCTGGCAGACGGCCTGTTCCCGTTGTCCCTGTGGAAGTGAAGAAAGTTGGAACTGTCCATGGTAAAGATAATTTAACAAATCTGACAGCCAGGCGCTCCGCACCAACAGCAGAAGCTGCGTGGCACATACAGACAGGCAGGATCTTTCAGAACTTTGAATAATGGAGAAAGACAGCAGTTTTGTATATACCTTTGTTCGATTTCATGCAGAATTATGAAGATTTCTTCAGTTCATTAAGGAAATGGCCACCAGATTGTAATATTTATTTTATTGTGTCAGGTTTCAGAGCCATATCTGTCAAGTTAGATCTATATTGTTTGAAAATAATTTTACATCTTTAGTCACCAGGCTATATTCTTTATCTTACGTGTTCCCTGTGTGTCAACCATAACTGGATTAACTCTCTGTGGGGCCCTGAGACACACAGCATTTAGCAGTTAGGCCCCATTCGCCCCATGTTCCTCCTGCTCTCTGTTCAGTGTTTAGGATAACAATTACTTTATGCACGTTGCAGACTACACATGACAACATAATATTCTGCCTGGTAGACAACAAGCACTACCTGTCAAGATAAAAACAAATACATGTTGACCTTATGTTTGACTACAAAAAGGGATGACTAAATGTTATTTCAGTTAAATTATGCATAATGAAAGCACAATAACAACAAAGATTTGTTATAACTAGGTGATTAAGAGCCCCTCTGCAAAACAGAAGTGGGGTTTCCATCAACGTATTTTTATGCGCATTTTAGTATCAAGTATTGCATTAGAAAATGTTGATGGAAACGGTAAGATTCCAGTGGTGGAACACAGATCAGTTCAGAGTCTTTACTTAAGTATAATACCACACTGTAAAAAATAATCTATTACAAGTTACTTCTGAAAAATATAATCAGGAAAATGTAAAGGTTATAGTAACTACATCACATTTTAGAAACTGGAAACGATCAAAACAGTTCTGTCAACCAACTAAGTGTTTAATCCGCTAATTATTTCAGCTGTAGCCTACTTTTAGGCCTATATATTGTCCTAGGCCTATATATTGTCGTATTTTATAAACTACATGTGTTTTGTGTGCAAACATTTTAAATTGGTAACTAAAGCTGTCAAATTAATGTAGTGGAGTAAAAAGTACAATATTTCTTTCTGAAATGTAGCAGAGTAGAAGAAGAAAGTGACATGAGTACCTCAAATTTGTACTTACAGCAGCTGTGGAATGTAACTAAGTACATTTCCTCATGTACTGTACACATGAGGAAATGTACTTAGTTACATTCCACAGCTGCTGTGTTCTAGGGTGTAACCATAAACTGTAAAATAATGGACGGTAAAATAATGAGTCTAAAGAGAAGCCAATGCAGAAGTACCTTAAAAGAGAAGTACCTTCTCATTTCCAACAGGTGGCGACTCCACTGATTGCAAAAAGAAGCCGGCTTGCATAGAAATCTATGGGAAAATGACCCTACTTCGCACTTGATTTATTACCTTAGTAAACATTTTCATAATAAGTTTATGGTCTCAATCGCTAGTTTCAAGTCTTCTTCAATACAGCATGATGTTCATTCAGTAAATGATGGTCCCATTCATTTTAAAATAGACGATAAAGCAGGGGATGCTTTAGGGCGTGGCTACACACCAACCTGTTAATCATAATAGAGGCTTAGCGATGCTAACGATGGCAATGTGTATATTAAAATAGACCTGGACTTGTTTTGGGGGGGTTGTCCATGCTTTTGTCTTAAACTCTCTCTGTGTCTTCACTTCAACTTAAAAGTTGATTGGAATATTTTGGTCCCATAAAAATGTCTTGTTCAGCGTTCACTAGCACCTTGCCAACCAAGGCTAGCTAGCGTTAGCATTAGTTGGTGTACTGTTGTACATGCTGGTGAACAGTGCTAGTACCCACAGGTAAAACTCCACCGGAATACTTGCTTAAGAAGGGTTAAAAATCGGCAACTGGGGCAACTTCTAGCTCACGCAGGACAAGAGATTTGAGCGGAGTGATGGAGTAAACATTTCCACTCCAGTAAACATTTCCGCTCCTCGCTCACAGAGCTGTTCGTTCCCTCCACACCCCTGCTCAAAGCTGCACCACTCAATATTGGTCCAAGTCACACATAAAATATTAAATGAAGTTAACTATTCACACAATACAGTAACATGAGCTATTTAAATTAGCTAAAAACATGGTTAAACGTAATTTGCTCCTACCAGTGTATCACTCTGTGTATTTTATCAAAATCAGTCCCCGAATATCTCAGTTAGATAGTAAGTGCTGTAAACATATTCTTTGTAAATCTTCACAATCATTCAACGAAAAAACCACGCAGGCCTGCCTTGTTGTAAGATCCAAATTTTCTTCAAAACCTGCCATTTTCAGCATGTAGCTTGCTAGCTCGAAGTTTGTTGTTGTTTCCCAAAGAGAACTGAGTTAGACAACAGCAACTGGCGCCGCCGGATTTTCCGGCGATTATCCTGGAAATGAACTGTCATTGAGCCAGACTAAGGTCCCCTTAAAAATGCATTTAGTCAATTTACTTTTAAAAAAACAACTTGTTTATACTCCCATAGATGCACAATACAGGGCACCAGCGCTGCCCCAATAAAACCCTAATATGTCTAGCCCCTGTAGCTAGGGACCCCACGTAGGTTTTTTTCTAGCAGTGTATAAATCAGCATAAGCCCTGTGGAGTTTTCTTTCTCAGTGTTACACACCAAAACATACTGTGTAGCCTAACAATTAATTAGACCCCTATACAGCAGGGACCTTTGTTGCATGTTGCATCCCATTTATTCATCTGCTCAGTTTTTCACTGTCTTTTTCTAATTATGGCAAAACTGCCCTTAAATAATAATAAAGCCCTTACACAATTTCAATATTTTTTAATTTATCAACCAAAAGTTGTGCCAGACACATTACAAGTGAAGAGGGACAGGTGTGTGTCAGCCATTTTTGATTTTATTAGTGTGTCAGCATGGTGAAAGACAGACAAGAGATGGATTACAGACATTCTGTGTGGGTGAGTGAGAATCGTCGTTGTTTATCTGTTACAATAAGAAAAGCAAATGTTATTGTGGGTTTTACAATCAGCAGCCTTCAGGTTGTCCATGTGGCTGTAGTAGCCTATTTGTGTTGCTCTGTGTCAAACAGCTTGGCCTTGTATCAAATCCTAGCTGCTTTTGATCCAAAGCAAAGGTCAGTAGTTCACTGGGACATGTAATGGTTCACAGTGGATTTCTCATATGAGAGTTTGATTAAGCAAAATCTTGTATATAATACTTCTTTATCAGAGGTTCAAAAGAAAGCCTTAATCCTGAGGCTAACCTTCAACTGTACACTGTGGTGCAGCAAAACACACACACACACACACACACACACACACACACACACACACACACACACACACACACACACACACACACAGGAGCCTTAATTCCACTGGAGTTGTTCTGAGCTTTTTTTCTCATAAAACACAAAAAGTCCCATTTTTTTTCTCAGGACAAATCAGAGAAATTTGTTTAGATGTCGTAATTTCTGGAAATAAATTTGTGTTGATCTACATGGTTCTGAGTGATGAGATAATGCTGTCCGCTGTGAAGTCATGCCTTTTAGAAACTGCTTTTCTTCTAATTATCAAGATTACTTCTGTAGTTCAAGACAAGACAACACTCCTTTTGTTATGCTAGCTGCCCTGTGAGGCTGTTATGTCATTGCCCTCCTAAAACAAAATGGATGAAATGAAAATTCTGAGATCCACTTTAATGGGGCAAAGATGTGCTTTGTTGTTTGCTAAGAGTTTATCCTCTGTCTGGTGACCATAAGCAGAGAGCATATTCACATTTCAAAATTACTGCAGTGGATTAAACAAAATAGAAGATGTATTGTATTACACTCACCCAATTCTTTCCATTTCTTTTATTCTTAACTTGCCTTAAAGGGTTACAACCATTTTTTTCAACCTGAACCCATTTTTCCTGTTTTTGTGTCTAAGTGACTGATGGGAACAACAATATTTGAAATTGGTCCAGTATTAAGCAAGATCGCTGCAGTCTGCATCGGCGAAACAAGCTACATTGTAAGTTAATAAGGCAATTGTCAAGCTTGTATTTACCTTCACAAAAGTTCTCATTTTGCCACTGACAGGCTCAGATTAATATTCTAAGTGTCTGACAACATTATGGAAAGGATCCCTTCAAAGACATACCTTTAAAAACCTCTTTGAGACCTTTCTGTTTAATCAGAAACGGCTCTGAATTTGCTAGCGCTAAACCCACCAGACTCCATTTAAAAAAAACAATCCTTTTAGTGTGTATAGACTGGGGTGACCAGATTTCCCGGAACTAAAACCGGGACACTTTGCGCGTGACCGTAGTGCTCGTGCACGCACACGCTTTTTAATGTGAACATGTGCCAGCCCAGGTCAGACGTAGACACAGACAGATTAGACACAATTTTGCCAACAGCACACATAGGCCTACTGCTCACAACATAATGGGGTATCTCAGTTAATTTTCATGAATTTTCTTGGTATGTAGCCTACATATCTAAGAAATAACATAAAAGACATTGAGTGAGTTTCGTGTGGGACCAACTTTATTTTTCAGAATTAAAGCATTCTTTTGGAAAATGCACCCACTGAATTATTTGGAACTGCTGCCACAGGCTTGAATTAAAGTTATGGTAACACTTTACGGTAAGGGTGCATTAATTATGAATTTGTGCATTACTTCATTCCTTTATATCTTATGAATCATCAGGAATTGACATGAGTTCATAGCCTCTCATTCATGACCTCATGCATGAACAACACATCAACTAAAGCATTAGGTAAGGTGGGTACATCATTATGCACAAGTTGTGTTCAAATCAGAATTTGATAATTCATGTAGGCCTACCCTTACTGTAAAGTGTTACCAGTGTTATTCTAACCAACAACATACACACACAAATGTAATCTCATTTGATAGAGCAGATAGCTTCCTTATTGGAAACATTCATTCTGTATACAGTATTTAGAAGAGTGAATTTGCTCAAGAATCAATTTGTTGGCTGAAAGCCTACTGTGAAATTGCGCACAGGTGTCAGCAAATTGGCCCGTGTGACGAGTAGCGCCTTTAAGGTGGGAATGGTCAAACGGTTCCTCTCGTCAGTCCATGTGTTGTTCATGAGCGAAAAGATCCGCTCAACGGGAGCATTTGTGCCCAGTAGACACATGGTGAACTGACAAAGGAGACCTACATTTTTTTAACGGAATCTCCCTGCTTTTGAAATGCGCGAACATTTTCACCCAGCGCTCGTCGACTGACTTTCCAGCATACCTGGAGGGACTGGTTAAAATGAGACAGATAAGAAGAGGCATTGCGACAATGTTTACAAATATACATTGTAACACTGGCTGCATAGATTATGCAGACGCAGAGCGCTACAATTGACTGACACTCACGCACATTGTTAAAATCATACGCTGGACGCTTTATTAGTCTTTCTACATGGGTTTAGTTAATGATCAGGCTATAATAAGACCACGTCGGCTATGTAATCGCTGACAGTGGGGACAATTTCATAGTGGTTGGTGTAAACCGGGACATTTTAGCGTCCCAACAGGCTTTTGTCGGGACTCGGGACACGCAACTCAGAATCGTGACTGTCCCGGTCAAACCGGGACGTCTGGTCACCCTAGTATAGAGCCAACATATTGTTACAGAGATGTTCACAAGTCATTTTTTGGAAGTCCAAGTCGAGTCTCAAGTCTTTAGCCACGAGTCCAAGTCAAGTCTCAAGTCTCTGGCCATCTGATCTGTCCCTAACACTGTATTGTCAAATCTTATGAATTCAAAGCATGTCCTGTAGCTACCATCCATACAGTACAGTATTAAAATCAGTTGTGGGATAACTTTAAGGGGTCTATTAACACAACCCTTTAGCCCTCGGACCTGGTGCAATATTAACCTAAGTCTGTCACATCATATGGATACAACTATAAAGATACAATGGGCCTGTTCCCAGCATTAGCACAACACTTTGCGATGGTTAGCTTGTTACCTGTGGTGATATATGCTAAATGTAACGTCTCTTTCACTCAAAAAAATGTCTAATAGTAGAATAATGGCAGCGCCACACCAGTTACAGAACAACATGCATCTCAGTGTCAGTCCAAATTACGCACAATAAGCAGTTTGAACTCACTTATGTAATGCCATTTATTTTCTAAGTGTTAGCACGCTCAGTGAAACTGAGTCCAGCGCGAGGGAGACCTGACTCAGAGGAGGAGAGGTTAGTGAGGACAGTGTCTCCACGGCAGGGACAGTGTGCACAGATCCGCTGCACCAGGCATGGATGAAATAATGAAATAGGACTACAGTAACAGAAATATGTGAAGAATTAAGACAGTCAAAACGGCCCAGTGTTTGGTGGACAGGGTACACCTTGTTCACTTAATAGCCTACAAATCATCCACGGGATCAATTACGCATGACATGAGTATGCCCACCCGACACAGCGTTTGTTCCTGGGGAGATGGATCCGTGCATCCCGCCTCCTGTGCGCCATGGATGTCTGAGCCTCGCTGAGCAACTACTAACTATAAAGATACAATGTGCCTGTTCCCAGCATTAGCACAACACTTTGCGATGGTTAGCTTGTTACCTGTGACAATATATGCTAAATGTAACGTCTCTTTCACATTAGCGTGTGAGTGACTGACCTATTTGGGTGCGTTTTGAGATGCCTGATGAAGTTTGACGTTGTTGATCCGGCATCATTTATCTTGGTGCCACACACCTTGCATGTAGCTGTTGGCTTACTGCCACTGTTTACAATAAGGTGACCAGATTTCTGAGACAAAATCTGGGGATATTTTTCAGCTCAGAAGCATAAATACCTCCAAAACAGGTAATTTTTTTTATCTTTGTAAACTTAAAACGGGGCATCACTAGACCTAGAGCTGCACTGGGGCACAAGCTCCCATAGGGGGGGGTCCATGGGCATGCTCCCCTGTAAGAAAATGTTATGTATTTTAACGTTTAAATGCATCAATCTGGTGCACTTTGAAAAGAAATTCAGAGGTTAGACTTGATTATTCATATATCTATGGATGGGAATATTTGTGCTGTAGCCTGAGCTATTTTGCACTTCAGAATTTTAACCATGCACACACAGGTGGAATAGTTTTTTTTCTTCATATTTTTGCATTAATGTCGCTAGGAAGCATACCAGTAGAAATATATATATATATATATAAATAAATTAAAATATTTGTAAGTGGGATTGTCTGGAATAATGGGTGTGCAGAGATTTATGCAGAATGCAAATATAACATTTCATGTAAGTTCAATGTTAATTTTCTTGCAATTTGTCACAGCAATGGGGTTAACACTTTTGCATGCGCCATATCCATGTCACATTCTCATTAGGGGCTGAGCCCCCCTAAAGGTCTAATCCTAGAATCGCCCCTGCTGCTACTTCATACTTGTACTCCACTACACCTCAGAGGGAAATGTTGTAATGTAATGTTATGTTTTGCTTTATTGCTTCACGCTGGGCTTGTTTCTGCAACAGCTCATTGAGTATCGGATACAATTAAAACTATTGAGGAAATATTTTCCTTTAACATTGGTCCAGTATTAAACGAGATCACTGCAGTCGGCAACAGCGAAACAAGCTACAATGTAAGTTAATAGGACGTCAATTGTACAGCTTGTTTTTACGTTCATAAAAGTGCCTGTTTTACCACTGACAGACTCAGATTAATATTCTAAGTGTCTGACAACATTATGAAAGTATTTCTAAGGAGGTCAACCTTTCTGTTAAAGAGTAAGATCCTTTTTAAAACATAAGTCCGCGAAATTGCGTTCGCTAAACCCACCAGACTCCATGTACAAACAGTAATTTTAGCATTGTAAAATGGGCATTCTAGAACATCTCTGAGCTCTGAGGCTTGCTCTGGCTGTCTTGAGCCTGTGCGTGTAGGGTGCACGACTATTTCATTCCAATTTCGGGTTTGTCAGTCACAGTGAAAGCCAGGGACATTTCCGGGGACAGCTCCAGCCAGGGACAGGTCTCCGAAACCGGGGACTGTCCCCAGAAACCGGGGACTGTCCCCAGAAACCGGGGACGTCTGGTCACCCTAGTTTACGAAGTTATTGAAAGCAAAACTAATGACAAAAGGCACAACTCCGGGAGGACTTGGTGTCGCCATATCAATGTGTATTTTTTTTTTTTATGTGAGTGCGCACACACAAGGCATAACTCATGCGTTACGTTGCACATTATGGCAAAAGGCAGGGGGACATGAGGCTCGTCATATGTTTCCCCAACGTATATGCGCCAATAAAAGTAAATAGAAATACATGAAGAAATTTAGATTTAAAAAGCAAGAATTGCATAAAAACATGTTGTTGATGAGTCTCGAAGCTCGAGTCTGAAGTATTTTGGGTCGAGTCGCAAGTCAAGTCTGAAGTCTTTTGGGTGGAGTCCGAGTCAAGTCTGAAGTCAGCTGTTTGTGCAACTTAAGTGCGACTCGAGTCCCCATCTCTCTCATATAAATCGGAAAACTGTGTTTATTTCAACACAGTTTTGTGATGGTTGGAAAAGTGGAAAGACGACCCAAAACGGCTTTTCATAGTTTTATTTTGTTTCTGTCGACTTTGAATGAAGTGTATTTTAAGATGTTAAAATTACTGTTTATTTACATGGAGTCTGGTTGGTTTAGCAAACGCAATTTCGCGGATGTTTTTATGTTTAAAAAAAGGATCTTACTAACTTTAACAGAAACGTCGACCTCCTTATAAATCCTTTCCATAATGTTGTCAGACACTTAGAATATTAATCTGAGCCTGTCAGTGGCAAGCTGACAAGCACTTTTGTGAAGGCAAATACAAGCTGGACAATTGCCCTATTAACTTACATTGTAGCTTGTTTCGCCGCTGCAACTGCTTAATACTGGACCAATGTCAAAGATTGTTGTTCCCATCAAAACATAAAAAACATAGGAAAGGTTGAAAAAGTGGTAGTTACCATTTTAAGGAGAACTACAGTTAGGGACTGTTCGTTACTTATTTCAGGGGCCACCGGAGGAGTTTTGGGACCTTTAGTCAAAATAGACCTGACCCTCCCTTCACCACCAATACATTTTGGATGACCCTCCAAAAGGATATGGTAAAAATATCCCCTTATGGTAAAAAGGGATGACCCTCGATGCCTTTTGTACTGAGTTGCACTTAGCAAAAACATACAGATAGCCATTGTTTTTTTACAGCCATGACATATGTGACTAAACCTCTGCATTCTCATCTTAAGCATCACACTCCTCTGTTATGGTGTGGTGGCCATTTCAGTAGATTTACTCACTAACATTGTTGTGGAAACACAATAAGCATGGACACTAAATGCACACTTCCTGCATTACTGCATTACTTCAAATACTAAGTTACTCATCTAGTAAACTAGTATTCACATTAAATAAAACAATAAAACATTGAGACCATTCAGCAAAGCACACTGGGTAATTCAACACTGGTTGCTATGGACTCGTCACTAGGCTTCCTCAGTCATTGTATATTTTAGCATATAGGTAAAGCTGCCAAAGCTGAACATTATCCAAAACTCCATTTCTCAGACGAGCGTCAATTTGGGAGCTTGCATGCTACCACTCCTTCCTTCTCAAATGCCTTGAAAAGGCTGTCGTTTATATATCACCGGGACGGAAAGGATATTTGAGTCGGGTTTGGCTGCAGCCTGGAGACCTCCCGTCTCATGCCCTCCCGGCTTGGTGCAGTCCGCAAGCTTTGACTTTTCAAAATAAAAGCTTGTGTCTGGCCCGTTATGTTTTCATATGGTGTTTTGGATGTTTTTAAACTAAACAGTACGGCAATCGTGCTAATGAATACAATATTTTTTTCATCAGATGTCTTAGTTACAACACGATGCAGCTAGCAAAGCAGTTTTGTGTTTATATGTGCAAGTGAGATTTATTCAGTTTGGGAAATCCCACGGTCTCTAACTCTACAGTTCAAATTGTCTGGCTGCTTAAATAGGGAGGGACCCATCTGCTAGCGATAGGGGCCGAGACAGAGTTACATGGATAAATATGCACCAAACAAGCAACTTTGAAATGTTGCTTTCCTCACGAATACAAAAGTTGGGTGACCCTCCCCCCTAGACTAAAAAAAATGGATGACCTTCCCCTCAACAAAGAATAAAAAGACATGACCCTCCCCTATTTTCTCCAGTGGTCCATTCCATAAATACCGAACAGTCCCTTAGTACAACTTGTTTCTTTTTAACTTTCAAAGCTTTGCCTTAATAGGCTCTGGAGCTGTCAGTCAGTAGGGGGCTTCAGCAAGGTGTCTCTGATGCCTTTGCAGCAAACCTAAAAGAGGCAGAAGAATAAAGAGAAAACAAAAATTACACATGCATTGAGCCAACATTTTACTGCATTCACTTCTTTAGTTTCCAAGGGCCAGGGGATAGAGAGGTCCCTGGGGAGGTTAAAGAAAGGCATACATGTACGCTAAAAAGAGAGAGCATCAAAGGGAAAAGGAGAGAAGACAGAGAAAGAGACAAAACATGACAGAGGCAGAGGAGTCATTGCGAGGGGTTCTCAGAGCTGTCAATCACCGCAGGAAACCGGATGGCTTGCTCTGAAGCGACCTGCTGAGTGAGAAGTGGAATGGAAATGAGTAGGTACTGCTTCTGCGGCAAACAAATGCTCTCCAGATCTTTCAAATGAAGTTACTGGATTGAAACCGACTTATGACAGATGGAAGGTTAGTGCAGGTCAGATGAAACACAGGTAATTATGAGAATGATGTTAGCATTGGAGACTGAAAGATGAGGTCCTTAGAGAGACTACAGAGATGATGTAGAGAAAGCAGTGTTTGTTTGGCTATAAATTGGTAAGCAGTTTCAAATGCCAGGACAATTATATACAATTATGTGTATAATCTGCATGTTTGAGTTATCTCATTAAACGCTACAGTATGTCATCACTTTTAAAACTGCAGTATTCAATCTTTTTTTCAATATGTCAGTCAAGGGGGATTGAAATGATCGATTAAAAAATAAATGTAATTTAAAAAAAACATTTCTTCAATTAAATTAGAATTACTTCAAGATTCAATTGATCTTTGTTCAAAGCAACTAATGTTTTACACTCCCAGTTGCAGAAAATTCAGAATTTGGAGTAACTTTTAGTGATCAACTCCCAAGTGTTTGACTTGCAGATAGCTATAACCTCAGAAAACCTAGGACGCAGTGGATAAAAGAGGCAGTGTGTTATTTACATATTTTTTTGTCTTTTATTAAAAAAGGAACACGCCGACTTATTGGGACTTTAGCTCATTCACCATATCCCCCAGAGTTGGATAAGTCCATACGTACCCTTCTCGTCTCCGTACGTGTTGTAACTCTGTCTGACGCCCCCACCGTTAGCCTTGCTTAGCACAGATCCTGGAGGTAACCGGCTCCAACTAGCCTACTGCTCCCAATAAGTGACAAAATAAGATTTTCCTATTTACATTACATTTGTATAGTCACAGCGTGTACAAATAACGTCACATGAGACACAGCCATCTTCTAAAAAGTAAGGAAATTTGTGTTTGGTAGATTATTTCTCTGTGGTAACAATGCTTTTTGGCAATAAATCTTATACCGTTGCAAAGCCTGTTTAGTTCCCTTTCAAATGGTGCCCCATTTGTAAGGAACATGCATTTGTGGGATGAGCAGCAGCGCTAAGTATGTGGGTTGCGCCCATGAAAACTTTGCCAAATCTTCTCTGCCAATGCCAAACCGCTTATTCTGCCATTGAGTCGTTTGGTGGATTAGATGATTGAAGTTTGAAGAAACAAGACATATTGGCAATAGAACAATTTATTCATTTCACAAACAGGAGCCTCAGTAGCGTGTGGAAGAAACATACACAACCGCAACAGCCTGGCACCACTTCCTCATGCTGGTCACCAGCCTGGTCACACACTGCTGTGGGATGGCATCCCATTCTTCAACCAGCAGTTGTCGCAAGTCAGCCAACGTGGTTGTGTTGGTCACTCTGGCAGGAACAGCACGCCCAAGCTGATCCCACAAGTGTATTATTGGAGAGATGGAGCAAGGACCCCCTACTACATATATTGTATGAAATGAAGTTGCATAATAAACTGGGCCTTCAATAATGTGTAGGGCGGCTAAAAGCCTTTGCATAGAATACTAAGCAATTACAATAGCCTACTAATTGTTTTAATGTTAAACGTACATGTGGCACAGTGAATATAGGATTAACTGTATCTGTGGATGGCTACCTTAGTGACTACCTTAACTATAGGCCAGTGAGCAGTGGGGATTTATATTTGCTAATATGTTGGGTTCATGTTGAGACTTTAATTTATGAAAAAGACTTTCAAAAATTAACAATAATTTGGAGGCCCCCCTGCATTGACTCTGAGGACCCCCTAGGGGTCCCAGACCCCCTTTTGAAGATACCTGCCATAGAGGAAGAGATCCTAACCTGTTCAAATGTGTTATTTGGTGTTGTGAATGGCCTACTATGTTTCTACAGCTGTGCACTGACTACTGGTTGTTTTTCTTGCCAGAGCACCAGTCTACAGGGCAGTGAAGTGGATGTGCTCTCTCTCTTTTTTTTTTTTTTGATACAACATTTGGCTATTACTATATTTCCTATACTATACTTATGAGACTTCAGCTCATTTCTCATATTGCTGGCTTATAATATAGCTTGTAAAAGATCTGTAATAAGCTCTCGTTAAAGCTGCATTCAGCAATGTTTCACCACTAGGGGACAGAAAGACTTTAAAACACATCTACAGCACTGATTGATTGAAATGTATTTCGACATGTAAAAGAAAACAGAAAATCAGGTCATACAGAAAATAATAATACAGATGAATAAACACTTGATTTTTTATTTTTTTTTAAGTGGCCATATTATGCTCATTTTCAGGTTCATAATTTTAATTTGAGATAGTATCAGAATAGGTTTACATGGTTTAATTTTCAAAAAACACCATATTTTTGCTGTACTGCACATTGCTGTAGATCCTCTTTTCACCCTGTGTCAGGTCTCTGTTTTAGCTACAGAGTGAGACCTCTCAACTTCTGTAAGATCTTTGTTGTCAGTCGCACAAGCGCAGTAGCTAGGTAAGGATTACATGAGCTAGCTAGGTGTTTCTGCAACTTCGGCCTGTACGTGGCAGGATTAGCTGGGAGACTCCTTCTAAATGAGGGCGCACTTCCAACTTTGTGTGGAATACCTGCAGAACAGGGACATGCAAGTAGTTGTATACAATTTATTTTGTAGATTAGGGTGAATTTGTGTGTGTTGTAGCAGTGTTTTTCCATTGAGAACGAGCTAGCATGCTAACGGTTAGCCCCCTAGGCCCCTCGTCTCGGTTAGCTACGTAGAAAGCCGTGCAGATTTTGAACAGCTCACCCGGAGACTGAAGGGAGGACACATTCAGAAACCTGTATCTCACTCAAAACAGCATGGATGTTTTTTTTTCAAAGTTTGTATGTGTGTGGAAGCAGCAGAGACACAAAATAACACCCCAAATCCCAGAAAGTGATTTTTTTTTTTTCATAATATGGGCACTTTAACATGTCCAAAAAGGAGTGAGAAGTATACACTTATTTAATCTCACCCCTTCTACATAAATCACACTTCCTCTGTCATCATTTTTTTTTTCTTTAAACTCTTCCAAATATTTAACTTTACTTACCAAGTTTCTTACAAAATACAATTTATTTCTCATAAATTCAGAACAATACAACCATTGTGTTCCATACTCAACTTTGTTAAACTTGTCGGTTTGTGTTGGGATCCGTCTGGGCTAAACTGTGTGTGGCACACACAAAATCTTTTAGTCCTCCTTTGCAAAAAGTTGCCCAGAATTTTATGCACTATAGCTTCAAGTCTATGCTTTCTATCTCACATCAAAAAGGATCCCCAAGGAAGGGCATTATTCCATATTTGATAACTTTGATGTCTGCGAAGAAACAGTTTGCAACAGTTAAGAACCAAGCCATAGAATCAGAGAATCATGATGATGAAAGTAAGAAATGGCAAGGAAACCACAAACAGTTATTGGTTATTACCTGACCACCAACACAATAAGCACCTATTTGGTTACAAATTCAGAATTTTGAGATTTTGATTGCTAGATTACATATTGAATATTGTATTGGGCCAAATGCTTTATTCTGTCCTAGGTAACTCCTTACAGTTTATAGTGGTTGCCTCCGTGTGTATTTGATACATATTCTGACTGTAGCTAATACATTTATAAAACAAAATACTCACATTAATAATTAGGGCTGTCAATCGATTAAAATATTTAATTACGTTGATTGTCCATAGTTAACTTATGATTAATCGCAAATTAATCGCACATTTCTTATCTGTTCTAAATGTATTTTAAAAGGGAGATTCTTTTTTTAGGGATACGTTTTTAATGCTCTTATCAACATGGGAGCAGACAATTATGCTTGTTTTATGCAAATGTTTATTATTATTGCAACAATCCAAAACAATGACAAATACTGTCTAGAACAGAGATCTTCAATAGGGGGTCCAGGACCCATATGGGGTCTTCAGAGTCACTACAGGGGGGCCTCCAAATTATTAATTTTTGAAAGCTTTTTTTTCAATGAATTAAAATGTCTTAACATGAATCCAACAAATTATTAGCAAATATAAATAGGCTTACTGGCCTATAGGTAGCCACTACCACCACCACCACTTTTATACAATATTAGTATTAGGGGGTCCCTGCTCCGTCTCTCTTTCAGTTAAGGGGTCCTTGGCTTAAAACACGTTGAAGGCCCCTGGTCTAGAATATCATCTTCTGTGAGTGCAGCGGCGCTGTATCGCTTCCTGATTTTCCAAACTACGGTGTTGGCGGAGGCCCAAATCACAGAACGCAAGTGCGTTAATTTGCAATAAAAATGAGTGGTGTTATAAGGAATTTGCGTAAACTCATTATCGTGTTCATTTTGACAGCCCTATAAACAATACATGTCACATTTGAACATACTGAATTTATGACCAATATTTTGGTAGACAATTAAATGTGTTAGTTTTCTAGCAATTTTATAATGTCTTTGTTCTTGGACTTTTCATTCTGCTAGTAATAGCCTCTAGACCCATTTTACTAATTTCGTCCAATTTACTGCGGTTTTGTAAGTACATTTTACATATTCTAGATGCATTCTTTTTCACTCATATTTGGGCCTCCTGGTAAAGAATACAAAATGTATATGCAATGAATGCAGGACAGATATTGTGGATCAAAAGTCATTTCACTGAAGTGATTCTCGATCCAAAATCAATCTTTTGTTTATTAAACATTCACATTTATGTCAGTTACAATATGAAATTCCATACTGATCAAACCACGCATAGAAACACCTAAAACAAGCATAATTTACTTATCCACTCTCCATCCATAAAGACTGTCTCTGAAATATGGCTACATCAAGGGTGTAGGTTTCGTTTCAATATTGGGGGAGACACATTAAGTGACTGGTCTGGGGGTCCTCCCTTGAAAAATTTGAGCATCAAACCCTTAATTTCCTGCCTTCTGGTAAATCTTTATGCACTCATCTCTGCATCAATTTATGGTGGAAATGTCTTAATTTATGTAAAGGAAAACACTAAATTCAGGCAGCAGGTGACACAAATAAGCCATGCAGTAAGCCTCTCAGGCATTCTGTATTGCTTTCAAATATGTTTTCTCTGACCAAGCATCAGTATTTGACGAGTTGGGAATGAGAATGGGTTGTAAATGCAAAACCTTTGTCTCCGTTGCACAGACATGTCAAGCTCACCATGAGTTAAGTTGTGCACGTAGTCATACATTACTGCAGCCAAAAGAATAAAGGCTAATTGAGAAGAGGCACACAGACATTAAAGAAACACAATATACACAATTGCGTCAATCTTTTCCTTTTACAGCATTTTTTCTGTAGTTGCGTTGATTGAAATTGTAGTGATTATGAGTTGATAAATAGCACTTGCTGGGAGAAAAAACAAATTCACATTAGTTCTTATCTTCCCAGAATAATAAATTTTTGTACGCTGTTAAAAATAATATGACAGAATGATCAAGGCAGAACTGTGAGGGCACAGGGCCCAGACAGTGTGCAGTGGGTACACATCTAGACTGCAAGTGCATTTTTGTTTTAATAATTTTATAATTAGTTTTGCAAGTCAAAAGTATTTTGTGTTAACTTCTTACACATTGAATCGTGACACCAAGAATCGTGAGATTCCCAAAGATTTCCTCCCACTTATACAATAATAGAGGATGGTGTTATCATTATATCAGACTCATGACAGAAGACTGCAGGTAACTGTGATGGTTTAATCAGAACTTTAACAAAACTTTCTATAACGCAAAATTAAATCAGACCATCTCCAATTGAGAGGCAGGCCAGGTGTCTCAATGACATCATAGGTAAAAATGATGCTTAATTATTCTAGGTATTTATGATTATAAACACTGACGGAAAACCCTTTATACACTGGTGTACACAAGTGTTTTACTTTACAATACATTTCATTAAGCAGATGCTTTTATCCAATGCAACTTCCAATAAGTGCATTCAACCATGATAGTACAAACTCCATACAGCAAGAATCGAGTACAAGTACATTAGCTTCAAATAAGCCAAACTACAAAAAGTCACATGTAAGTCCAACATATAAATGCAATTTATTATTATTATTATTATTATTTTTTTTTTTTTATTATATTTTTTTTTTATACATAGCATCATCGTCTTTATCAGTTAAAACAAAGGCTGAATTACCAAGCGGGCAACTGCCCAGGGGGAGGGCATAGTGTTGGTTTCCCAAGTGGAAATTACACAGAGTGGGAGGGGTCAGGGTCAAAAGGGGTCCACACTTTACCCACTTACTTTGCCCATGGGCCCCCTAGAAGGTCGATCTAGCCCGGATTTAAAACTTTTTCTTTTAAACAATAACAAGGCCTCAGTATTGCACAGCTCTCATTAAAGTAGATTCTCCCTCCGTTATGATCATGAATTTCTTACCGCAGATCATTAACTTGTTTTGCCATTTGAAGCAGAACACGGTGTCTATTGATGTCAATTAGTGTAAAAAGAAAATAAATGGCAATTGTTACATCCTGACCTTTATCCTACTTATGGGGCAATGTACTCCATCAATAACACAAAGAACAGTGGGCCATTATTATTGGCTTATTGGCTGTAGTATACACAACTCATACAGCTTCTCCGTTTTGCTGCTTGCTAATGATTAAGGATTGAGGGGGCATACAACATGGTCATATCAAGTTGATTGCTGTCTTACATTTGTCAATTTAGGAACATTGTTGAATAGATTGTTGTTCTGCATCTAATCAGTAGTTGCATTAATATGCATTTAATGAGAAGTGGTTAGTTGTCATTGATTGTTAACAACAGCAAGCAAAGTGTAATTCCAAGTACTTATCTGTTGCATTTAAAGCCATGACCTCATTATGTGAGATGGCCACATTCCCGATAACTCTGGACACAGGGAATACCACTCTAAAACAACAAAGGTGTAGCAGGTATACCACATGTATGTCACAGATGAGAACACGCTTTTTTGAGAGCGTTTTAGGCAGTGTTGGACAGTAGCGGCGCTACAAGTAGTGTCCACACAAGCTACATTTTTCAAAGCATTTTTGAAGGTCCAGCACAGTAGAGCTTTCTGCTGTGAAATAAAACTGCTAAGGATCAGTTTTTTTTATCTTAAAGTGCCCATATTATAAAAAAATCACTTTTTCTGGGATTAGGGGTGTTATTTGGTGGTACTTCCAGACGCATACAAACTTTGAAAAAAACAAACTGTTTTGAGTGAGATACAGGTTTCTGAATGTGTCCTCCCTTCAGTCTCCGGGCAAGCTGTTCAAAATCTGCACGGCTTTCTACGTCACTAGCTGAGACGAGGGGCCTAGGGGGCTAACCGTTAGCATGCTAGCGCTAGCATGCTAGCTCGTTCTCAATGGCAAAACACTGCTACAACACACACACATTCACCCTAATCTACTAAATAAATTGTATAGAACTACTTACATGTCCCTGTTCTGCAGGTATTCCACGCAAAGTTGGAAGTGCGCCCTAGTTTAGAAGAAGTCTCCCGGCTAATCCTGCCTTGTACAGGCCGAAGTTGGAGCTAGCTCATGTTATCCTTACCTAGCTACTGCGCATATGCGATGGACAACAGAGATGTGACAGAAGTTAAGAGGTCTCACTCTGTAGCTAAAACAGAAACCTGACAGCATGTGAAAGGAGGAGCTGCAGCAATGTGCAGTAGAACAAAAATATGGTGTTTTTTGAAAATTAAACCATGTAAACCTATTCTGGTACAACCTCAAAATACAATTATGAACCTGAAAATGAGCATAATATTGCCACTTTAAAAACATTGCCCGTCTTAGCCCCTCCCTCTCCTTCTCAGCCATTGAAATGCTCATCCACGCATTCATCCTCTCATGAGTCACAATTTGACTACTGCAAAGCATCCTGTACGGCACAGCCACCAAAAGCCTCAACAAACTGCAATACATCCAAAACTCAGTTTCCTGTCTGCTCACCGACTCCCACACCAAAGGTCACATCACTCCAGTCCTTCAAAACACCCACTGGCTCTCCATTCAACAAAGAATCCAGTTCAGAACTCTCCTTATCACCTACAAAACATTGCCCCCTCTGACCCACTGCATTGAGATCCTCCTAGTACCTCTGAGAACCTATACATGCACAAATGGACAGATGTCAGAGTGAGTCGGCTGCACATGGACAGGTGCCCCAAGCAGTCAGGGGTTCGGTGCCTTGCTCAAGGGCACCTTTGCAGTGCCCAGGAGGTGAACTGGCACCGCTCCAGCTACCAGTCCACGCTCCGAACAGGGACTTGAACCGGCGCCCCTCCGGTTCCCAAGCCAAGTCCCTACGGACTGAGCTTCTGCCACCCCCACATTGTGCTGAAAATGCCTCTTTCACTCTCCACTTATTTTCTGCTAAGAAGTGGTTAAACTACAGCTCACAGCAACTTGATATGTTATAGTCTCTGGCTTTTGACTGATATTTAGTGTCTGCAAAAAATATGAACGTTGTGTAAGCTTTTTTTATTGAGATTCGTCTCAGGGAAATGCTCTGAGAGAATGTAAGTTGGGCTTTTAGGGTAAGGGTAATAGCAATGAAGCCAGCATTATGCACTGCTGCTGTCAATATGGGAGTTAATAAAAGTGTGTGTGGGCCCTGTGTGAGCCGAAAAGTCAGAAACCATTGCTGTTAGGCTGTAATTCTAATGTGGGAATCACTAGGGGTTTACTGGAAAATAACCCCCAATGTTTTCCTCCATAAGTGTTGCCAACTTTGCAATTTTCTTGGTAGGCTATATCTTTTAAGATAATAATCCTCCTGTCTAAAATGAGCTCCCTACACGACCATGTTTTTCATTACAGATTGAAACAGATTGCTTGACCAGAACGTACCCAGGCACGAAAGCTATAGCGCTGTTCCTTTTTCTGAAGGAACTGTGCACTTGACGTCCTGACAAGCTGGAATTTGTGCAACCTGCACCAACGCATTCATTCAACACAATGAAAATGGTGGAAAGCAACAACAAAACTCTCAGACATACAACCACCTACTACGGCATGTTACCCTGAGGCAGGGTCAGAGACACTGACTCCCTTGGGTTACGAATTTGTTATGTAAAAAAGTATTGCTGCTTTTTCCTCTTAATGTTTGCCCTCTATATTAAATCCTGCATTACCTTTTCAAATGATCATTTTCAGGAAACGTTAAAA